>NC_061514.1:361757781-361887467 GCF_022539505.1 Lolium rigidum
CTGGAGGTCCGTATATCGTTTTCTCGACGTGTTTTGTTTCGAGTTGTTTCTGCAGGGATTTGCTTCGGATCTAGAGCCACCATGTCTTCGTCGGAAGCTCCGAAGGACAACTCCAGCAAGGATGTTGGCAACTTGTACATGGAGGAGCTGAAGATGCACCCCAGGGAGTTGCTGCTCGTTGAAGGAGAAGCTGCAGGTCAAGGATGTCCAGGGTCCTAAAGGAGAAGGCAGCCTGGAAGACAGGATGGAGAAGCTAGAACAAGAGGTTTTCAAGTACAAGAAGATGGCTGAGCGTGAGGTGGATATCTTCCACAGGATTGTGTCCGAACTCATTGCTGAACATGAGAAGGAAACTGGAAAGCTTTGGAGCGACATCCTCTCACTTCACGACACCACCAACAAGCTCCAAGCACAACTCTATGACGTTCAGAATCAAAACTGTGAGTATGAAAACAGGTTTAAATACATAAGCCGTGCTGCCAGTTTCAGGATTCCCGAGACCAAGATGTCGTTTCTTGATGGAGAGCTTCTTCCTTGGAAGTCTGATGACGGGAATTCATCACCACCATCTCCTCAGGAGTAATTCATCATCGGTATTGGCATCCCCTTGGTTTGTTCCAAGCTTGGGGGAGTGCCGCGGTATCACATTATCACTACCTTTTACTTTTATTGTCAAGTAGTGTCATATCATGAGTAGGGAAGTTATCGTATGAGATGGGTTGCGAGTGTGGAGTATCTCTCCTTTAGTTGTCTATGTATCCCTTGGTGTGAGTTATCGTTATGGAATATTAATGAGAAGTCTTATCATTTACATATTGCACACTTTATTTTAGTTTGCAATTTCTGCTATATGATTGATCTTGATTTTAGTATTGGTACCACTTTGGGAGCATTGAGTAAATCTATTTGGTTTTGGCAAACTTAGCATTGGTCAATAGCAACAACACTTTGAGGTTTAAATAGAAAAGAGAAATACATGTAGATGTTTCATTGTCTTTCTTGTTAGCTCATAGCTCATTATTTTGAAGTTAAAATTGTTTGTGCTTACAAGGAAGATGCATGATTGTTTCTATCATATGTATATTTGTTTGTTTCCCTCGACTCTTATGCTTGCTAATTAACCTTGCTAGCCAAAGACCTGTATTGAGAGGGAATACTTCTCGTGCATCCAAACCTGAACCCAAACCTATGCCATCTGTGTCCACCATACCTACCTACTGCATGGTATTTTCTGCCATTCCAAGTAAATACTTCATGTGCTACCTTTGAACAATTCAAAACTTATTACTTCTTATTTGTGTCAATGTTTTATAGCTCATGAGGAAGTATGTGGTGTTTTATCTTTCGGTCTTGTTAAGCAGCCTCCACTAATGGACTAGTGGCTTCATCCACTTATCCTATAATTTTGCAATAAGAGCCGGCAACGGGGTTCCCAGCCCCAATTAATTAACTTTCATTAATAATTCTCTTCACATGTTTTGCCCTGATTCATCGGTAAGCAACTTAATTTTGCAATAGACACTCCTCCATGGTATGAGATTGTTGGAAGGCACCCGAGGATTCGGTTAGCCATGGCTTGTGTAAGCAAAGGTTGGGAGGAGTGTCAACCCTTAAATAAACTAAAATACATGTGTAAACAAAAGAGAAGAGGGATGATCTACCTTGCTGGTAGAGATAACGTCCTTCATGGGAGCCGCTCTTTGGAGGTTTGTTTGGCAAGGGGGTTAGAGTACCCGCTACCAGTCGTTGACAACAACAAACACCTCTCAAACTTTACTTTTACTCTCTTTATATGATTTCAAAACTGAAAAAGCTCTAGCACATGATTTAATCTCTCGCTTCCCTCTGCGAAGGGCCTGTCTTTTACTTTATGTTGAGTCGGTAAACCTATTTCTCTCCATCTCAAGCAAGCATTTGAGTAGTTGTGATCAAACCATTATATTGTGATTTGCTACATCATGTCTTTTATTCTTCCTTGTTTAGTACAAGTTTTATCTGAATGAATATAGCTTTGCAAGTTATCAATGATTATGAAGAGACCATTATGATTGAGTATGCAAGATTACCATCAGTCTGTTAATATGAGAGCACTTGCTCAATAGATGAATATAATTTGTTAAATGTTCTCTGACCAAGAACAAAGTTTGCCATCACCAATTATGATTCCTTATGCACCTTTACTTGTGACTACCTTATACTTGTTTCAAGATTGAGTTATATGAAGAAGTTGTTTACTATAATGTCTTGTGAGAATGAATATGATGCTTCTTGTCCGTATTTTATTTATCGACTCTTCACTCCATAAACATGTGGACCTGTTTACGAGTTCGGTTTCGCTTGGGGACAAGCGAAGTCTAAGCTGGGGGGAGTTGATACGTCCAAATTGCATCACTATTTTATATCATAATTTGCTGTTATTCATCGATATATTTCATATTGGGACACAATACTTATGTTATTTCATCTATTTTGCATGTTTCATCATTATTGGAGGATCGAACGCCGGAGCCGGGATTCTCGCTGGAAAAAGCACCGTCGAACGCAATATTTCGGAAGATCAACTGTGGAAGGAAATTATACCAAAAATCCTATTTTTCAAGATGACGAAGGAAGCCAGAAGGAGGAGCCGGGAGGAGCCAGGGTGGGCCCACACCCTAGGGCGGCGCGGCCCAGGCCCTGGCCGCGCCGCCATGTGGTCTGGGGGGCCCACGACCCCTTTCGCCTCCTTTTCTTCGCCAAACCCTTCGTCCCGAAGACCTAAGCCACAGAGGGTACCTCACGAAGAGTTACAGCCGCCTCTGCGGGGCGGAGAACACCAGAGAGAAAAGAGCTCTCCGGCGGGCAGGAATCCGCCGGGGAAATTCCCTCCGGGGGGGGGGAAATCGACGCCATCGTCACCGCCATCGAGCTGGACATCATCTCCATCACCATCATCATCATCACCGCCATCTCCACCGCTGGACATCGTCACCGCTGTAGCAATTTGGGTTTGATCTTGATTGTTTGATAGGGGAAACTCTCCCGGTATCTATTCATACTTGTTGTTGATGCTATTGAGTGAAACCATTGAACCAAGTTCATGTTCAGATTGTTATTCATCATCATATCACCTCTGATCATGTTCCATATGATGTCTCGTGAGTAGTTCGTTTAGTTCTTGAGGACATGGGTGAAGTCTAAATGTTAGTAGTGAACTATGGTTGAGTAATATTCAATGGTGTGATATTTAAGTTGTGGTGTTATTCTTCTAGTGGTGTCATGTGAACGTCGACTACATGACACTTCACCATTTATGGGCCTAGGGGAATGCATCTTGTATTCGTTTGCTAATTGCGGGGTTGCCGGAGTGACGAAACCTAAACCCCCGTTGGTATATCGATGCAAGAGGGATCGCGAGGATCTCGGAGTTTAAGGCTGTGGTTAGATTTATTCTTAATTACTTTCTTGTAGTTGCGGATGCTTGCAAGGGGTATAATCACAAGTATGTATTTAGTCCTAGGAAGGGCGGTACATTAGCATAGGTTCACCCACACAACACTTATCATAACAATGAAGATTATTTAGCCGTATGTAGCGAAAGCACTAGACTAAAATCCCATGTGTCCTCGAGAACGTTTGGTCATTATAAGTAAACAAACCGGCCTGTCCTTTGTGCTAAAAAGGATTGGGCCACTCGCTGCAATTATTTCTCTCGTACTTTACACACTCGTACTTTATTCAACTGTTACATCAAAACCCCCTGAATACTTGTCTGTGAGCATTTACAGTGAATCCTTCATCGAAACTGCTTGTCAACACCTTCTGCTCCTCGTTGGGATCGACATTCTTACTTATCGAAGATACTACGATACACCCCCTATACTTGTGGGTCATCAAATACCTGCACACTTTGAGGAAAGCACGACCCGATCTGGCCGTGAAAATTCAGCAAACTTTGGACGCGGAGAGTCGTCCACAGAAGAAAGAATGGCGCCCCAAGCAAGTAAAAGCCGATGCGAGTGCATCGGCTGGCACAAAGATGGTGTTCATACTTCCGTCGGAGTTTCGTGCTCCAGGAACCGAAGAAGTGCCGATAGCACAGTTTGACTGCGGGCCACGGCCAGTTATCTTTGAAAAGCTACGAGAGAAGAGCTACAAACATTTGAAGGCCCTGTACCTAAAAGGTTATATCAATGGGCAGCCTGTCGGCAAGATGTTGGTTGACACGGGAGCGGCAGTCAATATAATGTCATACTCCATGCTACGGCGTTTGGGACGCTCTAGCGCAGATCTGATCAAAACCAACGTCACACTAAACGACTTCAACGGCCAAGCATCAGAGACGCAAGGCGTTCTAAACGTCGATCTAACCGTAGGCCGAAAAATCATCCCTACATCATTCTTCATCGTCGACAGCAAAAGCACCTACGCTGTCCTGCTAGGGAGGGATTGGATTCACGCCAACTGGTGCATTCCATCTACAATGCACCAGTGCCTGATACAATGGGATGGAGATGAAGTGGAGGTCGTTCATGTAGACGACTCGATCGAGGTCTCAATAGCCGGCATGAATATTTGGGACGCGGAAGACCAAGAGCCGCTCTCTGGAGTCAGATTGGACGGCTGTGAGCGCATCGAAGTTACAAAAAACGGGGTGAGGCTGGTCTTATCCACCGGCCTGACAGAGTAGCAAGAGCAACATCAATCGACGAACGTGGCAAGGCCGATCCCTGCGATCGGCCCCAAAAAATAAAAAGCAATGATCTCACCTCAGGCATGTCACGTAGTCGTAGTAGGGAGACTGATGTCTACGGGCTTCTATTCTTGTAGACAGTGTTGGGCCTCCAAGAGCAGAGGTTTGTAGAACAGCAGCAAGTTTCCCTTAAGTGGATCACCCAAGGTTTATCGAGCTCAGGGAGGAAGAGGTCAAAGATATCCCTCTCATGCAACCCTGCAACCACAAAGCAAGAAGTCTCTTGTGTCCCCAACACACCTAATAGGTGCACTAGTTCGGCGAAGAGATAGTGAAATACAAGTGGTATGAATGAATATGAGCAGTAGTAACGGCGCCAGAAAAGTGCTTGCTGGCATGTGGTTGATGGTGGTAATATTGCAGTAAGTATAGATGCAGTAAAATAGTAAACAAACAGCGATAGCAGTATTTAGGAACAAGGCCTAGGGATCATACTTTCACTAGTGGACACTCTCAACATTGATCACATAAGAGAATAAATAGATAGATGCTAGACTCTACACCCTCTTGTTGGATGATGAACACCACTAACTGTGTAGGATTACACGAACCCTCAATGCCGGAGTTAACAAGCTCCACAATATTCGATGTTCATATTTAAATAACCTTAGAGTGCACGACATATCAACATAACCAAACCAAGTACTAACATAGCATGCACACTGTCACCTTCACACTACGAAAGGAGGAATAGATCACATCAACACTATCATAGCAATAGTTAACTTCATAATCTACAAGAGATCACAATCATAGCCTACGCCAAGTACTACACGATGCACACACTGTCACCATTACACCGTGCAGGAGGAATAAACTACTTTAATAACATCACTAGAGTAGCACACAGATATATTGTGATACAAAACACATTGCAATAATAAAGAGATATAAATAAGCACTTCACTATGCCATTCATAACAGTGAATAAGTATTCTGTGAAATATAGCCTAAGAGACCCACACGGTGCACACACTCGTCACCTTTACACACGTGGGACAAGGAGTCTCCGGAGATCACATAAGTAAAATCCACTTGACTAGCATAATGACATCCAGATTACAAGCATCATCATATGAATCTCAATCATGTAAGGCAGCTCATGAGATTATTGTATTGAAGCACATAGGAGAGAGATTAACCACATAGCTACCGGTACAGCCCCGAGCCTCGATGGAGAACTACTCCCTCCTCATGGGAGACATCAGCGTTGATGAAGATGGCGGTGGTGTCGATGGAGGAGCCTTCCGGGGCACTTCCCCGTCCCGGCGGCGTGCCGGAACGGAGACTCCTGTCCCCGGATCTTGGCTTCGCGATGGCGGCGGCTCTGAAAGGTTTTCTCTGGTTTCGTCGAACGTGTCGAGGTTTTTAGGTCAGGGACCTTTATATAGGCGAAGAGGCCGAGTCGGAGGGTCGACGAGGCGACGACACACTAGGGGGCGCGCCCCCCTAGGGCCGCGCCGGCCTGTCATCTGGGGCCCAGTGGCCCCCCTCTGGCCTCTCTCGGGTGTTCTGGAAGCTTCGTTGAAAAATAGGATGCTGGGCGTTGATTTCGTCCGATTCCGAAAATATTTCCTTACTAGGATTTCTGAAACCAAAAACAGCAGAAAACAGGAACTGGCACTTCGGCATCTCGTCAATAGGTTAGTTCCGGAAAACGCATAATAATGACATAAAGTATGCATAAAACATGTAGATATCATCAATAATGTGGCATGGAACATAAGAAATTATCGATACGTCGGAGACGTATCAACATCCCCAAGCTTAGTTCCTGCTCGTCCCGAGCAGGTAAACGATAACAAAGATAATTTCCGGAGTGACATGCCATCATAACCTTGATCATACTATTGTAAGCATATGTAATGAATGCAGCGATCAAAACAATGGTAATGACATGAGTAAACAAATGAATCATAAAGCAAAGACTTTTCATGAATAGTACTTTCAAGACAAGCATCAATAAGTCTTGCATAAGAGTTAACTCATAAAGCAATAAATCAAAGTAAAGGTATTGAAGCAACACAAAGGAAGATTAAGTTTCAGCGGTTGCTTTCAACTTGTAACATGTATATCTCATGAATATTGTCAATGTAAAGTAATATAACAAGTGCAATATGCAAGTATGTAGGAATCAATGCACAGTTCACACAAGTGTTTGCTTCTTGAGGTGGAGAGAGATAGGTGAACTGACTCAACATAAAAGTAAAAGAAAGGCCCTTCGCAGAGGGAAGCATTGATTGCTATATTTGTGCTAGAGCTTGGTTTTGAAAACAAGAAACAATTTTGTCAACGGTAGTAATAAAGCATATGTGTTATGTAAATTATATCTTACAAGTTGCAAGCCTCATGCATAGTATACTAATAGTGCCCGCACCTTGTCCTAACTAGCTTGGATTACCGGGATTATCATTGCAATACACATGTTTTAACCAAGTGTCACAAAGGGGTACCTCTATGCCGCCTGTACAAAGGTCTAAGGAGAAAGCTTGCATTTGGATTTCTCGCTTTTGATTATTCTCAACTTAGACATCCATACCGGGACAACATAGACAACAGATAATGGACTCCTCTTTAATGCATAAGCATGTAGCAACAATTAGTGTTCTCATATGAGATTGAGGATATATGTCCAAAACTGAAACGTCCACCATGATTCATGGCTTTAGTTAGCGGCCCAATGTTCTTCTCTAACAATGTGCATGCTCTAACCATTAAAGTGGTAGATCTCCCTTACTTCAGGCAAGACGGACATGCATAGCAACTCACATGATATTCAACAAAGAGTAGTTGATGGCGTCCCCAGAAGCATGGTTATCGCACAACAAGCAACTTAATAAGAGATAAAGTGCATAAGTACACATTCAATACCACAATAGTTTTTAAGCTATTTGTCCCATGAGCTATATATTGCAAAGGTAGAGAATGGAAATTTTAAAGGTAGCACTCAAGCAATTTACTTTGGAATGGCGGAGAAATACCATGTAGTAGGTATGTATGGTGGACACAAATGGCATAGTGGTTGGCTCAAGGATTTTGGATGCATGAGAAGTATTCCCTCTCGATACAAGGTTTAGGCTAGCAAGGTTTATTTGAAACAAACACAAGGATGAACCGGTGCAGCAAAACTCACATAAACGACATATTGTAAACATTATAAGACTCTACACCATCTTCCTTGTTGTTCAAAACTCAATACTAGAAATTATCTAGACTTTAGAGAGACCAAATATGCAAACCAAATTTAGCAAGCTCTAGGTGTTTCTTCATTAATGGGTGCAAAGTATATGATGCAAGAGCTTAAACATGAGCACAACAATTTCCAAGTATCAAATTATTCAAGACATTTTAGAATTACTACATGTAGCATTTCCCGATTCCAACCATATAACAATTTAACGAAGAAGATTCAACCTTCGCCATGAATACTATGAGTAAAGCCTAAGGACATATTTGTCCATATGCAACAGCGGAGCATGTCTCTCTCTCCCACACAAGCATGATGGATCATATTTTATTCAAACAAAAACAAAAAACAAACAGACGCTCCAAGTAAAGTACATAAGATGTAGCCGAATAAAAATATAGTTTCAAGAGAAGGAACCTGATAATTTGTCGATGAAGAAGGGGATGACTTGGGCATCCCCAAGCTTAGATGCTTGAGTCTTCTTGAAATATGCAGGGGTGAACCACCGGGGCATCCCCAAGCTTAGAGCTTTCAGTCTTCTTGATCATAGTATATCATCCTCCTCTCTTGACCCTTGAAAACTTCCTCCACACCAAACTCAAAGCAAACTCATTAGAGGGTTAGTGCATAATCAAAAACTCACATGTTCAGAGGTGACACAATAATTCTTAACACTTCTGGACATTGCTCAAAGATACTGGAAGTTAATGGAACAAAGAAATCCACCCAACACAGCGAAAGAAGCAATGCGAAATAAAAGGCAGAATCTGTCAAAACAGAACAGTCCGTAAAGACGAATTTTATTGAGGCACCAGACTTGCTCAGATGAAAATGCGCAAATTGAATGAAAGTTGCGTAAATATCTGAGGATCACTCACGTAAATTGGCATAATTTTCTGAGTTGTCTACAGAGAATTAGGCCTAGATTCGTGACAGCAAGAAATCTGTTTCTGCGTAGTAATCCAAATCTAGTATGGACCTTACTATCAAAGACTTTACTTGGCACAATAATGCAACAAAACTAAGATAAGGAGAGGTTGCTACAGTAGTAACAACTTCCAAGACACACATACAAAATAAAATTACTGTAGCAAAATAAATACATGGGTTATCTCCCAAGAAGTTCTTTCTTTATAGCCATTAAGATGGGCTCAGCAGTTTTAATGATGCACTCGCAAGAAATAGTAGTTGAAGCAAAAGAGAGCATCAAGAGGCAAATTCAAAACACATTTAAGTCTAACATGCTTCCTATGCATAGGAATCTTGTAAATAAACAAATTCATGAAGCATAATGCAACAAGCATAGAAAGATAAAACAAGTGCAGCTTCAAGATTTTCAGCAAAAAGAGAGGTGTTTTAGTAACATGAAAATTTCTACAACCATATTTTCCTCTCTCATAATAATATCCAGTGGCATCATGAACAAATTCAACAATATAACTATCACATAAAGCATTCTTATCATGAGTCTCATGCATCAAATTATTACTCTCCACATAAGCATAATCAATTTTATTAGTTGTAGTGGGAGAAAATTCAACAAAGTAGCTATCATTATTATTCTTATCATCAAATATAGGAGGCATAGTATAATCACAATAAAATTTACTCTCCATAGTAGGTGGCACCAAAAGACCACTATCATTATAATCATCATATATGGGAGGCAAAGCATCATCAAAGTAAATTTTCTCCTCAATGCTTGGGGGACTAAAAAGATCATGCTCATCAAAACCACCTTCCCCAAGCTTAGAATTTTCCATATCATTAGCAACAATGGTGTTCAAAGCGTTCATACTAATATGTTCCATAGGTTTTTCAATTTTCGCATCAAACCATCCATGTCTTAAATCAGGAAATAGAATAAGAAGCTCATTGTTGTCCATTATGCCTAACTAGTGTAAACAAGAAACAAAAAGATGCAATTGCAGGATCTAAAGGAAATAGCTTCGAGCACACACACAACGGCAACAGAAAAGTACTTTACCTGGGACCGAAGTATGAGTGCCTTTTACCTTTCCTCCCCGGCAACGGCACCAGAAAAGTGGCTAGTTGCCAGGGTCCGGTGTGTGTGTGCCGTTTACCTTTCCTCCCCGGCAACGGCGCCAGAAAAGTGCTTGATGTCTACGGGCTTCTATTCTTGTAGACAGTGTTTGGCCTCCAAGAGCAGAGGTTTGTAGAACAGCAGCAAGTTTCCCTTAAATGGATCACCCAAGGTTTATCGAACTCAGGGAGGAAGAGGTCAAAGATATCCCTCTCATGCAACCACTGCAACCACAAAGCAAGAAGTCTCTTGTGTCCCCAACACACCTAATAGGTGCACTAGTTCGGCGAAGAGATAGTGAAATACAAGTGGTATGAATGAATATGAGCAGTAGTAACGGCGCCAGAAAAGTGCTTGCTGGCGTGTGGTTGATGGTGGTAATATTGCAGGAAGTATAGATGCAGTAAAATAGTAAACAAACAGCGATAGCAGTATTTAGGAACAAGGCCTAGGGATCATACTTTCACTAGTGGACACTCTCAACATTGATCACATAAGAGAATAAATAGATAGATGCTAGACTCTACACCCTCTTTTTGGATGATGAACACCACTAACTGTGTAGGATTACACGAACCCTCAATGCCGGAGTTAACAAGCTCCACAATATTCGATGTTCATATTTAAATAACCTTAGAGTGCACGACATATCAACATAACCAAACCAAGTACTAACATAGCATGCACACTGTCACCTTCACACTATGAAAGGAGGAATAGATCACATCAACACTATCATAGCAATAGTTAACTTCATAATCTACAAGAGATCACAGTCATAGCCTACGCCAAGTACTACACGATGCACACACTATCACCATTACACCGTGCAGGAGGAATAAACTACTTTAATAACATCACTAGAGTAGCACACAGATATATTGTGATACAAAACACATTGCAATAATAAAGAGATATAAATAAGCACTTCACTATGCCATTCATAACAGTGAATAAGTATTCTGTGAAATATAGCCTAAGAGACCCACACGGTGCACACACTGTCACCTTTACACACGTGGGACAAGGAGTCTCCGGAGATCACATAAGTAAAATCCACTTGACTAGCATAATGACATCTAGATTACAAGCATCATCATATGAATCTCAATCATGTAAGGCAGCTCATGAGATTATTGTATTGAAGCACATAGGAGAGAGATTAACCACATAGCTACCGGTACAGCCCCGAGCCTCGATGGAGAACTACTCCCTCCTCATGGGAGACATCAGCGTTGATGAAGATGGCGGTGGTGTCGATGGAGGAGCCTTCCGGGGGCACTTCCCCGTCCCGGCGGCGTGCCGGAACAGAGACTCCTGTCCCCCAGATCTTAGCTTCGCGATGGCGGCGGCTCTGGAGGTTTTCTCTGGTTTCGTCGAACGTGTCGAGGTTTTTAGGTCAGGGACCTTTATATAGGCGAAGAGGCGGAGTCGGAGGGTCGACGAGGCGACGACACACTAGGGGGGCGCGCCCCCCTAGGGCCGCGCCGGCCTGTCATCTGGGGGCCCAGTGGCCCCCCTCTGGCCTCTCTCGGGTGTTCTGGAAGCTTCGTGGAAAAATAGGATGCTGGGCGTTGATTTCGTCCGATTCCGAGAATATTTCCTTACTAGGATTTCGAAACCAAAAACAGCGAAAAACGAGAACCGGCACTTCGGCATCTCGTCAATAGGTTAGTTCCGGAAAACGCATAATAATGACATAAAGTATGCATAAAACATGTAGATATCATCAATAATGTGGCATGGAACATAAGAAATTATCGATACGTTGGAGACGTATCAGAGACTCCCTCCCGTAGGGGAGCACAAATAAGTTGTAAACCTTCATTGAGCAATACAATCAAAAAGGAGGCCGATTCCAGCAATCGGCCAAAATTATCCTCGCCATACGTTCTGCCTGTGTTCAGCATCGATCTAGCAGGCGACGGAAAGCTAGGATATGGGTTTACATCGGCTGATGAGCTAGAAGAAATCGACATTGGTCCTGGGGATAAGCCACGATCAACATTTATCAGCAAAAAGTTAGATCCGCATCTGAGGGGCCTGATGATAGCTTTGTTGAAAGAATACCCAGATTGTTTTGCCTGGGATTACACAGAAATACCCGGGTTAGACAGGAGCATCATTGAGCATCGGCTCCCTCTTAAGAAAGGATTTCGGCCATTCCAGCGAGCCGAGCACGACGGATGAAGGCCGAAATTTTAGAAGAAGTCAAGAAAGAGATCGAGAAGATGTTGAGCGCCGGGTTCATCAGGCCATGCAGGTATGCTTGAGTGGATCTCTAGTATCGTACTCGTAGAGAAAAAGGACGGCCGATGGCGCGTCGCCATAGATTTTCGGGATCTCAACGAGCCACTCCAAAGGATGAGTACCCAATGCCGGTAGCGGAGACATTGATCAATGCAGCTGCTGGTCATAAGGTTTTAAGTTTCATGGATGGCAATGCCGGTTACAACCAAATTTTTATGGCTCCAGAAGATATACACAAGATCGCATTCGAGTACCAGGTTCGGTGGGCTTGTTTGAATATGTAGTCATGACATTTGGACTGAAAAATGCCGGTGCAACATACCAAAGAGCCATGAATTACATCTTTCATGATCTGATCGACAAGTTGGTGGAGATTTACATTGATGACGTGGTAGTCAAGTCTGTCTCGGTAGAAGGACACCTGGAGGATTTGCGACGCATCCTGGACCGAACTAGAAAATTCGGGCTAAGAATGAATCCAAAGAAGTGTGCTTTTGGTGTGACGGCCGGTCAATTCTTGGGCTTCTTGGTTCATGAACGAGGAATTGAGATCGGCCTGAAAACTCAGGAGGCAGTACGAACAATGAAGCCACCTACCACGAAGAAGGAACTCCAGTGTCTCATCGGCAAAATCAACTTCGTTAGAAGGTTCATCTCTAATCTGTCAGGGCGAATCGAGCCGTTCATGGGATTAGTAAAAATTAAACCTGATGAGGAGTTTCACTGGGGCGAGCAACAGCGAGCGTTTGACGAGATTAAAGAATATCTAACGAAGCCACCCGTGTTGGTTCCGCCCCAGCAAGACAGACCATTCTATATTTACTCGTCAGTAGCTGACACTTCCATCGCCTCAGTGGTGGTGCAAGTCTATGAAGGTCTGGAAAGAGTCGCTTTCTACCTCAGCAGAAGGATGTTGGATGCAGAGACTAGGTACCCTGAGATCGAGAAGTTGTGCCTCTGCCTATTTTTTACCTGCACCAAGCTTCGTCACATCTTTCTGACAGCAGAAATTGTCATCATATGCAAATCAGATGTCATCAAACACATGTTGTCGGCTCCTGTGTTGAAAGGCCGACTCGGTAAGTGGATATTTGCATTATCGGAGTTTGATCCGGTATCAACCTGCAAAAGCAGTCAAGGGACATGCGTTGGCCGATCTTATTGCTGAACGAATCAACACTGATATAGCAGCACTGTCTGTACGTGCATGGGCCATGTTTTTCGATGGATCGGCTTGTGATGATGGTTGCGGCATCGGCATTCTACTCGTGTCGCCCCGGGGGTGATGTCTACGGGTGCTTCTATTCTTGTAGACAGTGTTGGGCCTCCAAAAGCAGAGGTTTGTAGAACAGCAGCAAGTTTCCCTTAAGTGGATCACCCAAGGTTTATCGAACTCAGGGAGGAAGAGGTCAAAGATATCCCTCTCAAGCAACCCTGCAATCACGATACAAGAAGTCTCTTGTGTCCCCAACACAGCTTATACACTTGTCAGATGTATAGGTGCACTAGTTCGGCGAAGAGATAGTAAAATACAAGTAGTATGGATGTATATGAGTGGTAATAACAATCTGAATAAAATATGGCAGCGAATAAACATGCAACAGAACAGTAAATAAACGGAGTTTCGATGCTTAGAAACAAGGCCTAGGGATCATACTTTCACTAGTGGACACTCTCAACTTTGATCACATAATAAAACCACTCTACACTCTCTTGTTGGATGATGAACACCACTAATTGCGTAGGGCTACAAGAGCACCTCAATGTCGGAGTTAACAAGCTCCACAACATTCAATGATCATATTTAAATAACCTTAGAGTGCATGATAGATCATTGCAATTACACCAAGTACTAACATATCATGCACACTGTCACCATCATACTATGAAGGAGGAATAGATCACATCAATACTATCATAGCAATAATTAACTTCATAATCTACAAGAGATTACAATCATAACCTACGCCAAGTACTACACGATGCACACACTGTCACCATTACACCATGGAGGAGGAATAGACTACTTTAATAACATCACCAGAGTAACACATAGATGAATAGTGATACAAAACTCATATGAATCTCAATCATGTAAGGCAGCTCATGAGATCATTGTATTGAAGTACATAAGAGAGAGATTAACCACATAGCTACCGGTACAGCCCTTAGCCTCGATGGAGAACTACTCCCTCCTCATGGGAGACAGCAGCGTTGATGAAGATGGCGGTGGTGTCGATGGAGATGCCTTCCGGGGGCACTTCCCCGTCCCGGCGGCGTGCCGGAACAGAGACTCATGTCCCCCAGATCTTGGCTTCGCGATGGCAGCAGCTCTGGAAGGTTTCTCGTACCGTGGCTTTTTCATCAATCGTGATAGGGTTTTCGCGACGGAGACCTTAAGTAGGCGGAAGGGCGGCCTCGGAGGGGGCCTGGTGGGCCCACACACTAGGGGGGCGCGCCCCACCCCTTGGCTGCACCGCCCTGGCGTGTGGGGCCCCCTGGCTCCTCTCCGATACTTCTTCGATGCACTGGAACCTTCCGGGAAAAATAAGGTGCTGGGAATTGATTTCGTCCGATTCCGAGAATATTTCCTTACTAGGATTTCTGAAACCAAAAACAGCAGAAAACAACAACTGGCACTTCGGCATCTCGTCAATAGGTTAGTTCCGGAAAACGCATAATAATGACATATAATGTGTATAAAACATGTAGGTATCATCAATAAAGTAGCATGGAACATAAGAAATTATAGATACGTTTGAGGCGTATCAAGCATCCCCAAGCTTAGTTCCTACTCGCCCTCGAGTAGGTAAACGATAACAAAGATAATTTCTTAAGTGACATGCTATCATAATCTTGATCAATACAATTGTAAAGCATATGTAATGAATGCAGCGATTCAAAGCAATGGTAAAGATAATGACTAAACAATTGAATCATATAGCAAAGACTTTTCATGAATAGTACTTTCAAGACAAGCATCAATAAGACTTGCATAAGAGTTACTCATAAAGCAATAGATTCAAAGTAGAGGCATTGAAGCAACACATAGGATGATTAAGTTTCAGCAATTGCTTTCAACTTGTAACATGTATATCTCATGGATAGTTGTCAACATAAAGCAATATAACAAGTGCAATAGGTAAACATGTAAGAATCAATGCACACAGTTGATACAAGTGTTTGCTTCTAAGATAGAAAGAATAGGTAAACTAACTAACATCCCCGGCAACGGCGCCAGAAAAGTGCTTGATGTCTACGGGTGCTTCTATTCTTGTAGACAGTGTTGGGCCTCCAAGAGCAGAGGTTTGTAGAACAGCAGCAAGTTTCCCTTAAGTGGATCACCCAAGGTTTATCGAACTCAGGGAGGAAGAGGTCAAAGATATCCCTCTCAAGCAACCCTGTAATCACGATACAAGAAGTCTCTTGTGTCCCCAACACACCTAATACACTTGTCAGATGTATAGGTGCACTAGTTCGGCGAAGAGATGGTGAAATACAAGTAATATGGATGGATATGAGTGGTAATAGCAATCTGAATAAAATATGGCAGCGAGTAAACATGCAACAAAACAGTAAATAAACGGAGATTCGATGTTTGGAAACAAGGCCTAGGGATCATACTTTCACTAGTGGACACTCTCAACATTGATCACATAATAAAACCACTCTACACTCTTTTGTTGGATGATGAACACCACTAATTGCGTAGGGCTACAAGAGCACCTCAATGTCGGAGTTAACAAGCTCCACAACATTCAATGTTCATATTTAAATAACCTTAGAGTGCATGATAGATCATTGCAATTACACCAAGTACTAACATATCATGCACACTGTCACCATCACACTATGAAGGAGGAATAGATCACATCAATACTATCATAGCAATAATTAACTTCATAATCTACAACAGATTACAATCATAACCTACGCCAAGTACTACACGATGCACACACTGTCACCATTACACCGTGGAGGAGGAATAGAATACTTTAATAACATCACTAGAGTAACACATAGATGAATAGTGATACAAAACTCATATGAATCTCAATCATGTAAGGCAGCTCATGAGATCATTGTATTGAAGTACATAGGAGAGAGATTAACCACATAGCTACCGGTACAGCCCTTAGCCTCGATGGAGAACTACTCCCTCCTCATGGGAGACAGCAGCGGTGATGAAGATGGCGGTGGTGTCGATGGAGGAGCCTTCCGGGGCACTTCCCCGTCCCGGCGGCGTGCCGGAACAGAGACTCCTGTCCCCCAGATCTTGGCTTCACGATGGCGGCGGCTCTGGAAGATTTCTCGTACCGTGGCTTTTCCGTATCGAGGTTTTAGGTCGAGGAGGCTTAAATAGGCGAAGAGGCGGAGTTGGAGGGCTGAAGGGGTGGTGACACAATAGGGGGGCGCGGGCCCTAGCCTGGCCGCGCCGCCCTATCATCTGGGCCCACCAGGGCTCCCCTCTGGTGGCTCTCGGGTGTTCTGGAAGCTTCGTGGAAAAATAGGATGTCGGGCGTTGATTTCGTCCGATTCCGAGAATATTTCCTTACTAGGATTTCTGAAACCAAAAACAGCAGAAAACAAGAATCGGCCCTCGGTATCTCGTCAATAGGTTAGTTCCGGAAAACGCATAAATATGACATATAATGTGTATAAAACATGTGAGTATCATCATAAAAGTAGCATGGAACATAAGAAATTATAGATACGTTTGAGACGTATCAAGCATACCCAAGCTTAGTTCCTACTCGCCCTCGAGTAGGTAAACGATAACAAAGATAATTTCTGAAGTGACATGCTATCATAATCTTGATCATACTATTGTAAGCATATGAGATGAATGCATCGATTCAAAGCAATGATGAAGATAATGAGTAAACAAATGAATCATATAGCAAAGACTTTTCATGAATAATACTTTCAAGACAAGCATCAATAAGACTTGCATAAGAGTTACTCATAAAGCAATAAATTCTTAGTAAAAGCATTGAAGCAACACAAAGGAAGATATAAGTTTCAGCAATTGCTTTCAACTTCAACATATATATCTCATGGATAGTTGTCAACATAAAGCAATATAACAAGTGCAATAAGTAAACATGTAAGAATCAATGCACACAGTTGATACAAGTGTTTGCTTCTAAGATAGAAAGAAGTAGGTAAACTGACTCAACAATAAAGTAAAAGATAGGCCCTTCGCAGAGGGAAGCATTGATTACTATATTTGTGTTAGAGCTTTTCATTTTGAAAACAAGAAACAATTTTGTCAACGGTAGTAATAAAGCATATGAGTTATGTATAAGACATCTTATAAGTTGCAAGCCTCATGCATAGTATACTAATAGTGCTCGCACCTTGTTCTAATTAGCTTGGATTAACACCGATTATCATTGCATAGCATATGTTTCAACCAAGTGTCACAAAGGGGTACCTCTATGCCGCCTGTACAAAGGTCTAAGGAGAAAGCTCGCATTGGATTTCTCGCTTTTGATTATTCTCAACTTAGACATCCATACCGGGACAACATAGACAACAGATAATGGACTCCTCTTTAATGCATAAGCATTCAACAACAGCTTATTATTCTCATAAAAGATTGAGGATTAGTTGTCCACACCGAAACTTCCACCATGAATCATGGCTTTAGTTAGCGGCCCAATGTTCTTCTCTAACAGTATGCATACTCAAACCATTTGATTGTGAAAACCGCCCTTACTTCGTACAAGACGAACATGCATAGAAACTCACATGATATTCAACAAAGGTAAAAGAGTTGATGGCGTCCCCGTAAAACATGGTTACCGCTCAACAAGCAACTTATTAAGAAATAAGACACATAAGTACATATTCTTCACCACGATAGTTTTTAAGCTATTTTATCGCATGAGCTATATATTGCAAAGGTAAAGAATAGAAATTTTAAAGGTAGCACTCAAGTAATTTACTTTGGAATGGCGGAGAAATACCATGTAGTAGGTAGGTATGGTGGACACAAATGGCATGGTTATTTGCTCAAGGATTTGGATGCACGAGAAGAATTCCTCTCAATACAAGGCTAGGCTAGCAAGGTTGTTTGAAGCAAACTCAAGTATAAAAGGTGCAGCAAAGCTCACATAGGAACATATTGTAACTATTATAAGACTTTACATTGTCTCCTTGTTGTTCAAACACCTCAACCAGAAAATATCTAGACTCTAGAGAAACTAATCATGCAAACCCGATTTTAACAAGCTCTATGTAGTTCTTCATTAATAAGTGCAAAGTACATGATGCAAGAGCTTAAACATGATCTATATGAGCACAACAATTGCCAAGTATCAAATTATTCAAGACATTATACCAATTACCACATGCAACATTTTCTGTTTCCAACCATATAACAATTAATGAAATAGTTCAACTTTCGCAATGAACATTAAAGATAAAGCTAAGAACACATGTGTTCATACGAAACAGCGGAGCGTGTCTCTCGCCCAAACAAAGAATGCTAGGATCCGATTTATTCAAACAAAAACAAAAAAACAAACAGACGCTCCAAGTAAAGCACATAAGATGTGACGGAATAAAAATATAGTTTCACTAGAGGAACCTGATAAGTTGTCGATGAAGAAGGGATGCCTTGGGCATCCCCAAGCTTAGACGCTTGAGTCTTCTTAAAATATGCAGGGATGAACCACGGGGGTATCCCAAAGCTTTGACTTTTCACTCTTCTTGATCATATTGTATCATCCCCCTCTCTTGACCCTTGAAAACTTCCTCCACACCAAACTCGAAACAAACTCATTAGAGGGTTAGTGCATAATCAAAAATTCACATCTTCAAAGGTGACACAATCATTTTTAACACTTCTGGACATTGCACAAAGCTACTGGAAGGTAATGGAACAAAGAAATCCATCCAACACAAAGAAAAGAGGCAATGCGAAATAAAAGGCAGAATCTGTCAAAACAGAACAGTCCGTAAAGACGAATTTTAAAGAGGCACCAGACTTGCTCAGATGAAACTGCTCAAATTGAATGAAAGTTGCGTACATATCTGAGGATCACGCACGTAAATTGGCAGATTTTTCTGAGTTACCTACAGAGAATCATACTCAAATTCGTGACAGCAAGAAATCTGTTTCTGCGCAGTAATCCAAATCTAGTATTGACTTTACTATCAAAGACTTTACTTGGCACAACAATGCAATAAAATAAAGATAAGGAGAGGTTGCTACAGTAGTAACAACTTCCAATACTCAAATATAAAATAAAGTGCAGAAGTAAAATAAACACATGGGTTATCTCCCAAGAAGTGCTTTCTTTATAGCCATTAAGATGGGCTCAGCAGTTTTAATGATGCACTCCAAAGAAATAGTAGTTGAAGCAAAAGAGAGCATCAAGAAGCAAATTCAAAACAAATTTAAGCCTAACATGCTTCCTATGAATAGGAATCTTGTAAATAAACAAATTCATGAAGCATAATGCAACAAGCATAGAAAGATAAAACAAGTGCAGCTTCAAGATTTTCAGCAAAAAGAGAGGTGTTTTAGTACCATGAAAATTTGTACAACCATATTTTCCTCTCTCATAATAATATCCAGTAGCATCATGAGCAAACTCAACAATATAACTATCACATAAAGCATTCTTATCATGAGTCTCATGCATAAAGTTATTACTCTCCACATAAGCATAATCAATTTTACTAGTTGTAGTGGGAGCAAATTCAACAAGGTAGCTATCATTATTATTCTCATCATCAAATATAGGAGGCATAATATCATCATAATAAACTTTATCCTCCATAGTAGGCGGAACCAAAAGACCACTATCATTATAATCATCATATATGGGAGGCATATCATAATCAACATAAACTTTCTCCTCAATACCCGGAGGGCTAAAGAGATCATTTTCATCAAAACCGACCTCCCCAAGCTTAGAATTTTCTATATCATTAGCAGCAATGGTGTTCAAAGCGTTCATACTAATATCATTGCTACTAGCATGCAAATAAGGTTCCATAGGTTTTTTAATTTTCGCATTAAACCATTCATGTCTTGACTCAGGAAATAGTACAAAAAGCTCACAGAGGTTTTCCATTATGCCTTACTAGTGTACAACAAGAAACGAAAAGATGCAATTGCAGGATCTAAAGGAAATAGCTTCGAGCACACACACAACAGCAACAGAAAAGTACTTAGTTACCTGTGACCGTAGTATGAGGGCCTTTTACCTTTCCTCCCCGGCAACGGCGCCAGAAAAGTTATTGTTGGCGTGTAGTTGACGTGGGAGTTAGAAATCTTTGTGGTGTAACTTTTCTTCAGTTCCCCGGCAACGGCGCCAGAAAAGTGCTTGATGTCTACGGGTGCTTCTATTCTTGTAGACAGTGTTGGGCCTCCAAGAGCGAGAGGTTTGTAGAACAAGCAGCAAGTTTCCCTTAAGTGGATCACCCAAGGTTTATCGAACTCGGGGAGGAAGAGGTCAAAGATATCCCTCTCAAGCAACCCCGCAATCACGATACAAGAAGTCTCTTGTGTCCCCAACACACCTAATACACTTGTCGGATGTATAGGTGCACTAGTTCGGCGAAGAGATAGTGAAATACAAGTAGTATGGATGTATATGAGTGGTAATAACAATCTGAATAAAATATGGCAGCGAATAAACATGCAACTGTAACAGTAAATAAACGGAGTTTTGATGCTTAGAAACAAGGCCTAGGGATCATACTTTCACTAGTGGACACTCTCAACTTTGATCACATAATAAAACCACTCTACACTCTCTTGTTGGATGATGAACACCACTAATTGCGTAGGGCTACAAGAGCACCTCAATGCCGGAGTTAACAAGCTCCACAACATTCAATGTTCATATTTAAATAACCTTAGAGTGCATGATAGATCATTGCAATTACACCAAGTACTAACATAGCATGCACACTGTCACCATCACACTATGAAGCAGGAATAGATCACATCAATACTATCATAGCAATAATTAACTTCATAATCTACAAGAGATTACAATCATAACCTACGCCAAGTACTACACGATGCACACACTATCACCATTACACCATGGAGGAGGAATAGACTACTTTAATAACATCACCAGAGTAACACATAGATGAATAGTGATACAAAACTCATATGAATCTCAATCATGTAAGGCAGCTCATGAGATCATTGTATTAAAGTACATAAGAGAGAGATTAACCACATAGCTACCGGTACAGCCCTTAGCCTCGATGGAGAACTACTCCCTCCTCATGGGAGACAAGCAGCGTTGATGAAGATGGCGGTGGTGTCGATGGAGATGCCTTCCGGGGGCACTTCCCCGTCCCGGCGGCGTGCCGGAACAGAGACTCCTGTCCCCCAGATCTTGGCTTCGCGATGGCGGCGGCTCTGGAAGGTTTCTCGTACCGTGGCTTTTTCGTCAATCGTGATAGGGTTTTCGCGACGGAGACCTTAAGTAGGCGGAAGGGCGGCCTCGGAGGGGGCCTGGTGGGCCCACACACTAGGGGGGCGCGCCCCACCCCTTGGCCGCGCCGCCCTGGCGTGTGGGGCCCCCCTGGCTCCTCTCCGATACTTCTTCGATGCACTGGAACCTTCCGGGAAAAATAAGGTGCTGGGAATTGATTTCGTCCGATTCCGAGAATATTTCCTTACTAGGATTTCTGAAACCAAAAACAGCAGAAAACAGCAACTGGCACTTCGGCGTCTCGTCAATAGGTTAGTTCCGGAAAACGCATAATAATGACATATAATGTTTATAAAACATGTAGGTATCATCAATAAAGTAGCATGGAACATAAGAAATTATAGATACGTTTGAGGCGTATCAGGGGGGCAACCTATTCCTTCTCCATCAGGCTATCTACCCCTTGCACCAACAATGTCGCTGAGTATGAAGCAATACGCAAGGGAATGGAGTTGCTTATTGAAGTCGGGGCAGAAGCAGTGGAACTTTTTGGAGACTCAAAGTTGGTGATTTCCCAGCTCACGGAAGAATACAAATGTGAGAGCGAGTCGCTCTTCCCATTATGGATGCAATGCCGTGAGCTGATGGCACAATTTAGGTACATAAACTTCAACTGGGATCCCGAGGTCGCAGAGTACCGAGGCGAACGATCTCGCACGGATGGCGTCGAGGCTACAAGGACGTAGCAGGTGGAGCTGATGTCCGGGTACAGCTCATGGAACCGGATGATCGGAGAGCCGATATCTTCAATTACTTGAAAGATTCGGCTCGGGGGCACCTAAACGGATAAGGTACAAGGCCATGAAGTATGTCCTTATTGGAGATGACATGTTCTACATGACTTTGGAAGGGTTACTTCTCAGATGTCTGGGACCAGCCGAGTCAAATCGGCTCTTACACGAGGTACACGAAGGCGCTTGTGGAACTCATCAATCGGCTCATAAGATGAAATGGTTAATCAGGCGATCGGGGTTTTATTGGCCCACCATGCTTGAGGATTGTTTTAATTACTATAAAGGGTGTCAAGCATGTCGAAGTTTGGGAAAATTCAGATGGTACCCGCATCAGCAATGAACCCCATCATCAAGCCTTGGCCATTTCGAGGTTGGGGCATGGATATGATCGGCAAAATCAATCCTCCATCGAGCAAAGGTCATGTGTGGATTTCGGCCATCACAGATTATTTTACTAAATGGGTGGAGGCCGTCCCTATGAAGTCAGTAGCATCGGCCGATGTTATCAATTTTGTGAAAGAACATGTCATCCACAGATTCGGGATTCCCCAGACTATCACGACCGATGGAGGTTCGGTTTTCATTTCTCGCGAGTTTAGAGAGTTCTGCGAGGACATGGGAATTAAGTTGATCCGATCGTCCCCATACTATGCTCAAGCAAATGGGCAAGCTGAAGCGTCCAACCAGAGCCTTATCAAGCTAATTAAGAGGAAAGTCGACGAGCACCCTAGACGTTGGCACGAGGTTTTGTCAGAGGCTTTGTGGGCTTATCGTATGTCATGTCATGGAGCGATAAAAACCTCGCCATACCATCTGGTCTATGGACAAGAAGCCGTGTTGCCCTGGGAAATCACGGCTGGGTCGAGACGTGTTATGTTTCAGAATGACTTAACAACTGAAGAATATGCAGCCCTGATGAGTGATAGCATTGAGGATCTAACGGAACTTAGACTTTGGTCGCTTGAGAAAATTAAAGAAAACAAAGCCAAGGTAGCTCGCGCATATAATAAGAAGGTGAGACCAAAGGAGTTCCACGTTGGTGATCTGGTATGGGAAGCTGTATTGCCATTGGGGGCTAAGGATAAAGTGTATGGTAAATGGTCTCCAAATTGGCATGGGCCGTACAGGGTCGACCAAGTTTTAAAGGGTAACGCATACATGCTCGAGGAGCTGAGCGGTGTGAAATTCCCAGTGGCTGTCAATGGTCAGCATCTCAAGAAATATTTCCCAAGTATGTGGGATGACGGACAGTGAAATATGGGGGCCGATGCATGAAATCGGCCAGTAAAAAAAAAATTAAATATGCAAAGCACAGCCGATGCACTGACATCGACTTTAGAACTAAAAAGTCGATGCGCAGCCATCGACTCTAGAGGTACAACTGTCACAAGCAGGCATCAGGTCACCGTTTGAATTTGGGGGCTGGCCTTGCTGGCGTTTTTGGTAAAAGACCGATGCGTTGCCATCGGCTCTTTTAGCATTGATCTATTTTGATAATCGGAAAATCAAACATGGAAGCCCTCTTCATTGATTAAAAGGGGATTTTTACAAGAAGAGCCGATTGCTCACAAAAGGAGGATTTACTGCCTAATGTACTACTACTAGTCCTATTCTAGTAGTCCCTAATCTAGGGGCCGTCGCTGCCCTCGTCGTCGCCGTCCTCGCCGCTATCGGCGCTGCTGCCGGCGATGTCTTCATCGCTGCTGCTGAAGCGGTCGGCAGCGGCTTCTTCTTCGTCTTCGTCGTCGTCGTCGTCGTCCTCCGACCCGGCGCGGAAGCGCTTCACCGGCGGGTACTCGTCGGAGGAGGTGTCGTCCTCCGCTTCATACTCCTCGTCGGAGGAGAGGCCCGCGTCCCAGGAGAAGGCGTCGTCGTCGCTCTCCTCCTCCCACTCCCCGTCCACGAGGAACTGGAGGTTATCCTCCCCGTCGGTCAAGGACTCCTCATCCTCTGACTCGACGGTGAAGTCCCAATCCCTCTCGTCCCACCACTCTGGGGCGCGGGCCTCGTACGCCGCTATCAGGTCGTACTCCGGTGTCGGCTCGCTGGAGGAGGAGGATTGGAAGGAGAGACCCGAGGAGGCAGAGGAGGAGGAATCCATGGTGCAGAGGAGGGTTTTTTCCGATGGCTAATGCGGAACAGGAGGATGAAGAGGCGAACTGCTCGGGCGAGATTAAATAAAGGGGATGTAGTGGGAGATGATTCAATGCTTGGGCAGTTTTCGAGGACGCGGTGCCAAAACTGTCAATCGTGCAGTCCGGAGAAGTTGAGAAGACAGGGCATCATGATGGAAAGACACTGAAGCGGTTCTGCTCTGCAACGCGTAACCCGATGAAGAAAACGCAGTGGTTTTGGAATTATTATTGCCAAAACCAGGGGGGCATGTGTTATCACCAGAATTTAGCCAGAGCGAGAAGATGGGCCGTGATTGAGATGGGCTTAGAGGACATGCATATAAAGTGTCTCTGAATCGGCCTTGTGCGAGAGTTTGGGCTAGATTGCCCGTGTATCTGTATATTATGGTAGATTACGTTTTATATTTAGAATTAAGAGATAGAGTTTAGTCGTACACAGCTAGGTTTATTCCAAAGATAGAAAGTCTACGGACTATAAATATGTACCTAGGGTTATTGAGAAAGGAGGACGATCACGTTCACAACAAACCAATCTAGGCGCATCACCACCCCTTGTTTCGAGGGTTTCTTCCGGGTAAGCAACATGCTGCCTAGATCGCATCTTGCGATCTAGGAAGTATCAGTTTATTCGTTGTTGGTGTTGCTCGTACTGAAGTCTTTTTGATGGCGAGCAACACCCTTATCGTGGATGTTTTGGGGCTGACGTCGATACTCTTATGATATGCTTGCTTAGCTACGCTGCCCTTCAATATCTAGCTGTCTTTGCACCTATCTTGGGTGTAAGGGTAGCATCTTGCTTGTTCTTTATTTAGTAGATCTGATCTGTTATAGTTGTTCCTTGTTCTCCAAGGATTGGTTTGATATCCGCATGGTTAGGGCTTGCAAACGGGTTGAACGATCCAGTAGTGCGTAAGGTATGGTTTGCTGATCCTAGAGGGATTGTTCCGGGAATCGATTTTGTGTTGGTTTTTAGGCCTTTTTAGGACTAGTTTTCTATTATCTTTCGTATCTGCCAGGCTCAACTACGCGTAGGATGTTCCGGTTATGCGGTGAAAACCCTAGACTGTCGTAGATTGATTTAACTTTATATTGATAAAGCAGGATCCCCATGTTATCGTAAATCCAACGTGAACCATGGGGTAATCGGCTCTTTGAGCCGATTCACAGGGTAACCTGAGAGCCGATCGGGCTCGTATTTAATGTTTACGTGTCTGCCATGCAGGAAACTAATTGAAGCAATCCATCACCTTCCTGACCAGGTATAGGTCAGGTGGCACGCCCTTGCATTAGCCAGGACGTGTGCCGGAGCATTGCGGGCCGTCGCCCGAGGGACCAGGGCCCACCAGCAGTCCTGGGAGCCTCCCGGCTCTCCGTGTTGCCCGTCGCTGTCCGCCGGTGGGTTTTGGTCGGCAACAGAAATATAGACCTTTAGATTGTCTTCCCCCACAATTATTTCTTCCTCTTGTTCTAATTGGAAAATCTTTTTCCTACGGTGTTTTCTTTGTAACCAAATGGAAGTACTTTGTGTTATTCCCACTTTGTTGCACATGCTTTACCTTGACTCTTTGAGCCCACTTCATTTCCTCATAGAGTACTCATTTTTCTCTAGCTAGTCAGCACGAAACAATCATTTATCCATGTTCTTATAAAAAGACAAATCCAGTTGTAACAGAAAATAGGCTGAATAATACGAAATTAGGATAGAGAGTCAATACCATAAAGTAGGTACTATTCATAGTAGGATTTATGTTTTTTAATTGTCGATAGAATTTGGATCTGGAAAATGTTGACATAGTGTCGCCATCTTTTTTTGAAAAATTTCAAGACTTCCTTCATGCTGAATTAGTATATTTTCTTTGAATTTTTGAATTAGGAGATTAGTGCACTAGAACACTTAAGAGATGCCATTGCATGCTAATATGTACACACAAAGTTGATCTAGCGTTAAAAGAACAAGTCAAAAGGTTAATTGGTGAATTAGCACCCTGTGTAGGATCCAGAATTTACATATGACGGCAAACTCATGCACGCAACAGATAGGAAATGAACGCACAAGCACATACACGAGCGCTTTCTGATCATGGCGACCAGCCGGTCAGGCTCCGATCAGGACAGCACAATGAACAGGGACAACGCGACGGCGCCGGCAGCGACGAGCGCCGCCTGGGCAGCGGTAGCAACGGAGGCGGAGCTCGTGCCCTCCTGGCCTGGCTGGACCTGCGGTACGTCGTCGGGGCACTTGATGCCATCTTTGTCCCCCTTGCAGGTGTTGGCGAAGAGCCCCGAGGGGTACTTGCCGTAGAGGTGGATCAGGCTGAACATGGTGGCGGCGCAGTTTGTGGATTGGTCGTTGATGTAGATGCCGTAGGGGCAGGCGAAGTCCGCGAGCGCCGAGCAGCACAGCGCCGGCTGGTACAGGGGACCCTTGCACCGGCTCGTGATGAGCGTGTAGTTCGCCCCCTCGAAGGTCACCGGGCAATCTGCGTGCGAGAGCGATCGATCGGGGAATTACAATCCACGAGCATGGCAAGCACGGGAAATGTACGCAGGACTAGGGAGAGGACCGCGAAAGAATGCACTTACCCTTCTTGGTCTGTAGCAAGCTCCGGCCGGCGGCGCCATGGGAGTGGAGCGCGTCATCTGCATCCACGCGGCCAAACGGCAGATCGGTCAGACAGATCAAACCACGTGTCCAGAAAACCGAATCACGTCAAATTAATGATGGAAATTAAGCGCCATAACGAGGATGACCGTGGACCAACTTGAGATGAATCCGGCAGCGGCGGCGAGGCCAACGACGGCGGCGATTACGGCGGCGCGCAGCATCATGACTCTGTCCAGCTCCAGACCCATCTTAAGAATTAACTCGGTGGCCGCCTCCTCCCTGACCGCGGAGAGGCCGCCTCTTCCGGTGTCAGGAGCAATGGAAGAGGAACGACGACGGCGAAGAGAGGTAACCAGCTGGGTCCGTACGGTGGCGCGTCAGAGAGAGACGAAGCGATAGTGAGACGGACGGACGAGGAGGAGGGCAGAGATTGGCGCCGGCGCGCGCGGCCGGGACAAATGGGGATGCGTTTAAAAATAGGCGTCGATTTGAACGGTTATGAATGCCGGGGGCCGGACCTTGCGGTGAACCGATGGCTAACACGACCCCCTTTCAATTTCTGCATGCACCAATGGTACAGTTGCATGCGCCAATGATATTTTAAAAGTTTATCTTTCATGATATTTTACCAATTTCGTTTTAAACAAAATTCGTGTTTACCGTGCCTAGTACTCACGCGTTTACAGCTTCATATTTACAGGATCTGCTAGAGATACTCTAATACTGAGACATAGAGGAGCGTCTATGCAGTAACTACACATTCTTATTTCTAAATAAGGAAAAGACTCGGGACATTTGTTGCTCATCTCTAGTGGGCCAGTCGAACTTTTGTAGACCTATATTTGCGCACAATGTTTCTACAACCCTAGTGTTTAATGATGTGCAACTTGACCGACTAAAGGAGGATGATTTCTCCAGCGTCTAACAAAACTTGTAGGAGGGAGGATATTTGTTCGGTTTAAGGCTATGCGTGTAATATGCACTCATGAAATAGTCTAGAGCTGAAGAAGATATTTTCCTCATCCTAAGATAAGTCATGAATATTGTTTGCTTGGCGGAGAACTCTATGCTATAGGAAAGGGGTACACAGTCCGCACCAAATCAATAGGTTTTGTGGCATATATATCATTATGTTTCAAAATTTCGAAACTTCACGAAACATAATGAAACCTGAAGCACGGATCTCAAAGCATGAAACAAAGTGAATCTAACGATAGAAATATGCACGAAATGTCCCGTGTGCACGGGACATGTGCATTATTTCTGTACACACAGTTCCGCACCATGCAGGAGCAAATCCTCCCCCTCTAATAATTGGTTGATGGTGTATGAACTTTCACTCTGCAGTCCACGTACGTGTCTTCACTGGCCATGCATAAAAAGCACTAAGCACTAACAACACCCTTGCAAAGGCACCAATGATCGGCAATCTTCCTAAAAGTCACCTGTCTTGAAGCATAGAAGTGCTCGCGTTATTGGATATATATAGTCGTACAAAGTTTAGTTTCCACTTGGTAGCTACACATGCAGCACGCATGATGGACTGAGTTGCCGCCCGCAATTAGGATTTCGTTTTCAAGAAGGTTACGCGTCCCTCTCACTTTCCCATCGCCAATATCCACCGTGTCAATCTACAAGAACTCCAGAACTCGCAACCGCAGAAGTGCAAAATGGCTGCAATTTGAACTACACATATTTTTTACTACAGTACTTGAAACGTATTCTGGTTCAAGGTCTAATCCGAAATTTATACTGTGTATATTTACAAACATCAATATAAACTTTCGGACAAAAAGTGGTCTTGGTTTCTTTACAAGCAAGGTGTAAACGAATCTTAATCTATGAGTACTTGTTGCGGTTCCTGACGGGGAAACTACGGATAACCGCCGTCGCGTCGATCGCCTCTCTCCTGGACACCGGAGCAGGCCTGTGGGCAGGGCACTGGCGCGGGAAGAAGGCGAGGACCGCCGCGGTGAGCAGCGTGGCCACGAGCCGGCCGCCGAATACCATCATGACGAGGCACACGAGCACGGCCGCCGGGCCCAGCGCGGGCGACCGCTTCCGCTCGCCCTGCTGCTGCGGCGGCCTCTTGGCAGGCTGAGGAGGCGTCGCGTCTGCCAGAGAGGACAGCGACGACGAGGAGGATGAGCGGGAGCAGGAGGATATGGAGGACGACGACGAGGTGCAGGCGGAGTCGAGCGACGCCGCGGTGCTCAGCGCCGACGACGACGTGGACGGCGCGGAGGACTTCCTCGCGGCGGCGGCGGCCATGTAGATGTCGAAGTCCGTCATCTCCCGGCGGCGGCCAGGCGACGTGGTCCCCTTGGTCTTGGTCTGCTGCGACGTCGACTTGTCAGCCTTGCTGCCGAAGAGGAACTTGGTCCCCCTGCGGCGGTGACGGGCAGCCGCCGCCACCGCCTCGTCGGCCACTGCCGCCGCACCGAAGCACGCGAACTTCATGTCTGCTGATGCGTGTGGATTGCGTATCTGGAATGCCGCTGAGAGGCTTTTGGCGTGCCGCGGATCGACCTATTTATCTTCTTCGCAGGTCTCTCAACTGGAGTCGGTTCCGGCGCTCAGGCTGCCTGCCGCGTGTGTCCGTGTCGAAGTTGAAGTGTGTCCGTGCCTGCGGTAGGGCTACTTATACGCGCGTCAGTGTGGGTGGGCCAGGGGTTGTTGTAGTGGGAAACTCGGAGTAATGAACAACACGGCCGGGGGAGACGAACCAAGTCGAGGCGCGAGAAGCGTGCGTGCGCGCGCGCGCGAGGCGGTTCGGTTTGGAACTTTGTTGCGGGCCCGGCTCGGTTTGTTTTGGAGTTGGGCGCGTTTGCGGGTCCGACTCGGTTTCGATCGAGCTTTTGTGGCTGATCCCGGTATCGAATCCATCGGCCCTACAAGTTCGGCCTATGTGGTGGTGGCTAAAGAAGTTTGTATTACTCGTTTTAGCGTTTTGCACGCTGCGGTTTTAAGCGTACTGGAATCTCATCTTTCTTACTTCTTACACTTTCCCCTTTTCCTCTCTCAAGGCGCTACAGTAGCCAGGCGTTTTGAGAGTCCGCCGCTCTTCTCCCCCGTTGCCGGCCCGATCTGGATCCCTCTTCGCCGGCGATGTTGTGCGGAGCGGAGGAAGGAGAGGAGCTTGGCCTGATGTATATACTAGTCTAGGTCTTCTAGTCCTGTTTTCTACCCTTGTGGAGTATTGGAGTAGGGTGCAGGATCTTCTTGGCCAGATCCAGCCCGTCCAAACTCTCTTCTTCGTCGATGCTCGTCTCCGGTGGCAGGAGCGGTGGCAGGCGGCGAAGGGATGGCGTGGCATCTCCAGAAATAAGGCCACTCCTTTTCCCCCTGTCATCTGCTTTGGTTGTGCTGGAGGAGCAACCAAAGTTTAGATCGCCCGCTTCTTCGACGTCATCCATAGTGGATGGACGAAGGAAGAGGAGGATCTGAGGATGGCTTCCCCAATAAGCTCTCCTGGGTTCACCGATGCCGCCATCTTCAACGCCCGCCTCCCCGAGTCCGTGGCAGGCCCTTCGGGTTTGATGGCGAGCCGGCCTCTCTGGCGTGGCTTTGGTATGGCCCTGCTGCTTCTTCAACCCTACCTCCTCTTCTTCTCTCCCGAGCTCTAGGCGTCATGGTGGCGTCAGGCAAAGGAGGGTGCAGAGTGGTGGTGCTGAGGAGTTGGCACCAGAGTACTTCAGAAGCGACTTCTTGGAGCAACACATCGGCGGCACATATGCTGGCCGTTATCCAAGCCAGTGAAGCCTGGCATATTTTCAACCTCCTCCGGAGGCCCCTTCCGAGATTGACGGTCGCATCGCACGTCGACTGTAGAGCAAGTGGTTTCGTCCCCGCTTTGGAGCTCGATGGCGACATGGTTGATCTCCTGCTCGCCGGTGGGGAAAGAGAAGGGCTCGATTGCTTTTTTCCTTTCTTTTAGTGAGGCCCTTTCTGCAAATATCAGGGACCTATGTGTATTTTCTATTTCATGGGGTCCTTTGTAATGTATTGTACACCCATCATTTATTATCAATGAAGCTTCTATGCCCTTCGGGGCACTCCGTGTTTCAAAAAAAAAAAGAATCTCATCTTTCTTCGGGCAACTTTTACATAGTTTGAAGCAACAAAATGTTCACCACACAAGCAAAGGCAGCTACTCCTAACTATTTTGATCATTTTCGACGGACCTCTCCAACTCCAGGCCCCTACGTGTCCTCGTCTTCCCCTTTCGCTCTTCGTGTGTGTCGAGGTTTTAACCATGGCAGATGCTACGAGGTAGCACATGAGGGGTGTTAGGCGACTTGCTTTGTGGTAGCTGTCGGAGGCGGGAGAGGGAGATTGTATCTACAGAGAGTTGTCCCCTTCAAGGGGTGCCCCTGGTGGCTTTATATAGACAACCAGCTAGGGTTTACAGGTCCAGTCGCTCCGGGCTTCAGTCGCTAGGGTGCATGGCCTAGTCGCCCGCCTACTGAAACCGTCTTCGGCTCTCTTCATCCGGCGAGTGAGCTTGGTGATGGGCCCCCTTGGGCGTATCCCCATCAGTCTGTACTAGCCACTTCTTTCGTCACCACCCAATATATAATTGTCGCCTCAGCTACCACATATGCCAAATCACGATGGCACAAAACAACATATGGCGACACGCCACACTAGGCATATAAGTCCCCGTCTTCGCCTTTCACTCTTCTTGTGTGCTATCCACTTCGCCTGCAACCATCTCATGTATCATTACCGACCGTTTGCTTCTCCTGTCTCTTCAACGACTACACATGTCAAATCGATCATGGTCCAATTCCCCAAATAGTGTGCTCTTTAGATGTCGGCCACCACCCTATGCCCACGTATCATCGCTATATTCCTGATTCTTGCATGTCTACTAACCACTTTGCTCACCATCTCCTCCAAAGTTGATGTCTGTTTGATCCTTATCGATAATCGATCTGCCACGTAACACATATCTAACTACTAGTACCACACAATATGGCCGCTCTGCCTCCTCATCCATCTAAGCCCGAGGGCCGCACATAACACCCTTCCCACCCCATGATCACCATCTACAGCCCAAAATTCCAGAGCCCTACAATTCTCATTGATGTTTTCTATATAAGCGGCTTGTAGTATGTCTTCCTCGTCTTCTTATAGCATCACAAGTGAAAAGATCTGAAATAAGTATAAGGATGTGAGGAAAACAAATACTATCATTACAATAGTGAAGCTCTTTTTTTTTTAGGACAAAGGGTAGTTTTCACCTCTACTTTTAGTTTTCTATGCTTACCGGTTGTACCAAGTAAGTTGTTCGTTGACCGCACTTACTCAAAGGAAAGGGCAGATAGCCATTTCATAAATTTTCATGTATCGTTCACTTAGCTTCTTGTATGTAGCTACGCAGAAAATTACCGTGGAGGGATACAATTATTGATGCCCCCCGACCTAAGTTTCCAATGGCCTTTTGAAGGCTTCTTCTAAAGTCGATCACTTTGTAGAAAGGGATAACCCTTGTGTATTTAATCGCCACATGCTAGTACCTTTGGTTAGATAGGAAAGCTAGCAAAAGTCACAAGGATTTTTGTTAATAATACAGAGCTGATGGGCTTCTGGGAATGGAGGCACGGGGCTAGTGGAGTCTTTTCGCCATGGTACGTGTCCATCAGCGGAGTAGCCTTGCTGCTTGGTACGACAGGGCTCTAAATAGGCAATCATTTTTCTCCAACTCTGGTTGGTCAGTTGGTCTACTATGGCAGCAACTCCCTCCGTTTGTAAAAGATGTCTAGAGATAAATCTAAATTCAGATGTATCTATACACTAAGAGTGTCAAGATACATGTGGATTTAGATACATTTATGATATCCTTTTATTGACAAATCTAGTATATTATATACAAATCAAATAGGTCTTGGGTGGGTGTATTTTATTCTCCAAAATAGAGTGCGCTAATTACGAAGAAAATCTAAGGATTCTAGTACTACATCAAATGAACAATGCAGGAAAAGTACATAAATATCTGTATTCTCGAAAAAAAAACTCCTAACTATCAAAGGAGCCATTTCGTTGATCTGTGGTTATTCTCGAGAATACTCTTTACCAGTGTTGTTTCAAGCTAGCTAATGTATGCAGTTGTTAAAAATTGTGGTTTTTGAAATCTTACCGAAAAATATTCCTTGATGATTTAGTTTTGCGATAACTTTACCGAATAATATAGGTAATCATTTTTTATCCCACTCTGTGGTTCGTCTACTATGACACTTATGTTATATACAAATCAAATAGATCTTGGGTGGGTCTATTTTATTCTCCGAAATAGAGTGCCCACTAATAATTAGGAAAATCTAAGAATTCTATCTAGTAGTACTACATCAGATGACCAATGCAGGAAAAAATATTAATCTATGTATTGTCGAAAAAAATGAAATCCTCCCTATCAAAGAAGCCATTTCCTTACTTTGTGGCCATTCTCGGGAATAATCTTCACCAGTGTTGTTTCAAGTTAGCTAATGTATGCAGATATTAAAAAATTGTGGTTTCATAAAATCTGATCTGCCGAAAAATATATGAAATAGTTTCTTGATGCTATAGTTTTGCAATAATTTTGAGAAGAAAAGACAGAATGAGGCAACGGTGTTGAACGAACAAGTTAGACTTAGTTTGCAGTTGTCAAGTATTAGTCCGCTCCGAATTACAAGATGTTCTACGTTTTTTCTGAATTCGAATGTGTCTAGACATATTCCATACTATGTGTGTTCACTCATTTCGGTCCGTATAATTGTATATAGTTCATATTAAAATATGAAACCCTTTTGCTAGTACTAGATCGGCTGAGAGTTAAATTAGTTCTAACCGAGACTGGTAGACACATAAAAATGGGACAGTTAATTAGCATCAACCTGCTATAGTTGAGAAGGTTTGAACAATCCCAAACGCAGTCAGCGGCTACAAAAGAAGGCCTTGGGCAACAATAGACAACCGATAGCTACTCAAAGTATATCAAATCAAAATCGGGGAAGATTGCACCAAAAGCATAGATCCCAATTAAGAACAGCTGCACGGTACGCAACTCGGAGCTAGTAGCTGCCCCCAAAGTACCAATGTAATTTGGGACGATGGTTTGCATAACTGCATGGGCCTTTAAGCCTCTTTTCCTCCTTGGCGCGTGCCGCACGAGGGCTAGCAGCCAACGTACGCGGCCGGCAACGCGGTTGAGGATCATTAGCGTGCCAGCACGCACGCGAACATCGCGAGAAGCGACAAAGCAGTGTTGATCCTCCTGGTCCCCTGAAGAACGGACATATATATGGTGCATTGGTGCTCGATCGGTCGGGGTTGCAACGACAATAGTGTTTCCGTCCTCGCGTGTTTTCCTTGTGTTGGTAATGGAAATGCAATCGCTGAACTGCGGAAGTCAAGCTTACGGATACTGAATCATCAGGTGTTTAGTTTGATGCCTCTTTTGTGGGTTCTTTGCTTAGTCTTTAGCTTTTGACTTCTGGTTCTCTAGCTTATTTACCGGGCAATTCACCAAAAGCCAGATCCGGATTCCACAGCTTTCAGATTTGGAAAAAATTCAAGTTGCAAATGGTTCGGGTCAGCCCGTTCGGCCTTCGTCCCACACCTACGTCTTGCTACCGTTAGGTTATAGGTTTGGCCCATAAAAAATAAGGTCGAATAGGGGCATACCCTTACGAACATAGGGTCGAACCGCCCCTTACTCCAAAGCCACCGCCGGCGCTCACGTTCGACGGCCCCGCAAATCTCGCACTCTCCACTCAACTCCCTCCGTAGGTAAACTCAGCATCGCCAGCTAGCTTCAACAAACAAGCGCGGCTTGTGCCGGAGGAGTCTGTTCTTTCCCGGTTGTCTCGAGGTCACGCCGATCGATAGAGCTAGAAGAGCCCTTATGCCCGCGCGCTCCCTTCGGCGACCCCGCCGCGGGGAATCCTGCTGCCCATGTTGTGTTGACGTCGAATCGCCGCCGCTGACGTCGTGCGTACGCCCAATTCTGTGGAGAATCCAACATTTCCGGAAAGCTATATTTCCGTCGCCATTTTCGGATAATCATCAACTTGTTCAAGCATACCGTGGAGGATCTGGCGAATTATGGCAAGTTTTTTTACCAAAGGAGAAATACCGCTGGAGAACTTGGGCATATCACCTACCAAAAGGTCACCACCGCTTTGCGTATGTTGGCATATAGGATTCCAGCGGATCAAGTTGATAACCATTTGGCAATGGGTGAGATTAAAGCTACCAAGTGTGTCAAATGATTTGCTGTAGAGGAATTGTACAAGTGTTTGGCGAGGTATACTTGAGAGCTCCCAATGCTCAAGACACATCCATGCTTCTGGAGTTCAATAAAAAATGAGGATTTTCAGGGATGCTTGGTTCAATTGATTGCATGCATTGGAGTTGAAAGAACTTCCGTGCAACATGGCATGTACATTTTAAAGGCCACAAAAAAGGATTCAACTATAATCCTTGAAGTTGTGGCTTGTTACGAGACTTGAATTTGGTATGCTTTCTTCGAAAAGACATCAACGTTCTTTAACGGACGCCACTAATGAACAAATTGCATTTGGTGAAACACCACAGGTGGAGTTTGAAACATATGGATGCACCTACAACTACGACTGATGAGGACATCCCATCTATTGATACAACCGTTGTACCTACAGCCACACAAATACAAGGACCAATCACTCGAGCTCGTGCCAAACAACTTAACTATCAGGTACTTTCGTTTCTTGGAACTATTCCTCATATACATGAGAATATGATGTTGCCTAAATCAGATATGTTTGTTACTCTTAGGAATGATGGACCTAGCATGGATGAGGAGGACAAGCATTGGAGCATGATAACACATGGAGGAGATGGCAGCAAGCACTTGAGGATTGAAGATGACGCCACAAGTGGAGATTTCAGGACTTTGAAGCCACCATAAGAAGAGATGAAGACATGGACGAAATATAGAGTTCTCAACTTCATAACTTCGTCCATAGCATAATATGGTGCTGCGTCACCTTTAGTTTTGGGCCAGGCCCATATCATTTTCGCAGGAATTAAGTCAGCCACTTTTTAGAGTCCGTATTTTTTTTTTTTGAACTTAACTACTGCAGGGGAGCCCCCCACAGCCTTTTATTGCTCATTATCAAAAGAAATTATGTACAAAAGTCAAAGAAAGAAAAATATGTACAACAACTACCTACCTACTGATTACAACAAGTTGTCAATCCATGATGACAAAGAGCTTATAGAGTTCTCCTTTACCCTATGCTTAAGTAGGGTAACATCTGTAATGAAACCAGTTCTCCAACTCCTGAAAGTTGGCTGCATACCTCTAAAGATCTTATTATTCCTTTGTTTCCAAATATTCCAGCATGCAAGAATTATAATTTCTGTAAAACAGGGGCCTTTGAATCTTCTCTTAGTCTCTTTTAACATCTCTGGCCCAGAACCATGCACCCAATTAACTTGCAGATATATCCAAATTCTCACACTGAACATACACTCAAAAAATAACTTTTTAGAGTCCGTATTGAAGGGGGAAAGGCCTTCTAGGGTTTGGTTCGGCCACCATACGTATGGCTGGTCGAAACCCCACCTTTTCCTCCTTTAAATACCCCCATAGCCGTCACGTTTAGACTCGGATTTTGATTAGATTAAAAGTTAGCCATCGCTGCAACTCTCGTGTACTTATTTTGAGGCCAACGCCCAGAACAAGACCGACTATTCGGAATCCCACCTTTTTTCAATAAAGCTTTCATCTTTCATCCGCAATATTCTGATTGCATCATTAGTTCTTACTTGTTCTCGATTTCAGGTAGGAATTAAGACCCTCGCTGGTCAGGCTGATCGTGCATCCGCAAGATCAGTAACTTCCGGAGATTATCCTAGCGATTGCATTGGCGCACGAGCTTTGCACGTGTAGTCGGATCGTCAAGCACGAACTCCACCAACAAATCGATCTATCCACGTCTCATCGAAAGATCGGCCATCTTAGCCCTATCAAGTGGTATCAGATTTCAGGTTGCTCGGTGAGATTTTAAGTTTTCGTAGTGTAGATTGCATCTGCCATCATACCCATAAACCACGAAAAAGCCAAAAATACTGTTAGGGTTTTTAGATCATAGTCCCATAAACCACTGCCACGCCTTGCATTGTCTTTTCAGTTTTGCATAGTTGAATTTGTGTCTGCATCTTCGTGTCGAGTTGCTGGTCTTAGCGTCTAGTTCCTTTAGAGTTTCGAGTTCTGGTCATATTGGTCACGCCGCCGCCGCCACTCGCACCATACGCAGATCACCGCCACCACCACAACCATATACTTCCGCCACTGCCATATGCACCCTGCCATATACTTCCGCCACGGCCATATACACCCTGCCATATACTTCCGCCACTGCCATATACACCCTGCCACATACATCTGTATCCACCATATACCCCGTTTCCTACCGCGACACAGATTCGTGTTATTTCTCTGCCGTGACAGAGTCCGAGTAGAATTAGGTTTTATTGTTTTTCCTACTTAGCTGTTACCTTCTAATGTCATCCTGCGCTGTAGAAAAATTTCCGTGAGATAAGTTTCGGCCGCCAGTAAAGAATTGGAAGGAGAGCAAAAAAAAGTCTGGAAACGCTTCCAAATTTTTTTTCTGGCTACATTGTTTTTTCACTTTGGCGATCACTTTTCGCCACTGGCCGTTATAGCGACATTTTTTTGGCGCCTGCGCGCTTTCCGGAGCACCTCCGAAATTTTGACAAATTTTTTTTCTGAGGCTATACTGTTTTTAGACCTCGGGGATCAGTTTGAGACACTTGCCATCATAGTGATTTTTCGCACCTCGCGTCGCCACATCATCGCCACCTCATCGTTGCTCGTTGCTTGTGTGCCGCGTCGTGACCTCGTTAGTGTTCTAGGCTCGCGTCTCTAGTACGGACTAGCCTAGGACCAGCACAGTACCGTTGTTGAGCATATTTTCAATACTGCATCGCTGTTTTGACAATTGCTGTTTTGCTACCATATATAAGCCATCCTACAGCTCCACATATTGTCTCCACGTGTTTTGTGTCGACACCTGCTAATCGCTTTGGCAATCTTTGGAGACGCTGATCCTTGCTGGTTGTTACATCGCCTTCCTCCTGTTTGGTAAGAACTTGTAAGAGCTTTGTATTTTGCTTGACGAATTGCGCGTGAACCACCATATTCCGTAGTTTTGTAGGCATATACATTTGTGCTTTTGTCTGTACTAACCATGTCAGGACCAGTTGATCCGGCCGCTGTTGACCCGGCCAAGATGACGTCTGAGTAGTTACATGCTCACTTCACCCACCTTTTGGGCGGGCATGCACACGACACCGATGCGCGCATTGGTGACATGGATGCCAAACTCACCGACGCGTTGGACAAGCTGGATGGCCTCGAGGCAGCTTTCGACTCCAAGCTCGACGCCAAGTTCCAGGAGCTTTTGACTCGGTTGCCGCCACCTCGCGACAACGTGCAACGACGCGCACGCCGCGTTACTCGTGCGGATGTGCCTGCGGGTACCGCTCCTGCTGCTGCAGCCGCACTTGACGTGCCTTCTGATGAGGGATACGAAGACTATGAAGGGGACGCGGACGAGCAGGTAGATGAGAACATACTGGACGGCGAGGAAGTCCAACAACCTGCACCTGGTCGTCCACGGCAGCTGAACCGCAACGCTCGACCACCTCCACGCCCGGTACGTAATGATGATGATCATGTTGCTAAACTGAAACTGAATATTCCGCCATTTGAGGGTAGATATAATCCTGATGCATATCTTATATGGGAATTGGAAGTAGAACAATGCTTTGCATGTTTAAAATACCCTGATCACTTGCGTGTTAGTGCTGCTACTTGTGAGTTCACAGATTTCGCATCTATTTGGTAGTCTGAGCATTGTAGAGTACATCATACTAATATTCCTACTACTTGGATTGGGTTAAAACTTGCTATGCGTACTCGTTTTGTTCCTCCACATTATCAACGTGATTTGCTGAAAAAATTGTCTCGCTTAGAACAAGGAAAAAATTCTGTAGAAGACTATTATCAAGAATTGCAAACTGGCATGATTCGTTGTGGTATTGTAGAGGATAATGAGGCTATGCTTGCACGTTTCTTTGGTGGTTTGAATAAAGAGATTCAGCATATTTTAGATTATAAGGAGTACAACACTATTACTCGCTTGTTTCATCTTGCTTGCAAAGCTGAACGTGAAGTGCAGGATCGTCAACCACCATGGAGAAGAGCTAATGTTTATGCAGGTCGTACATCGTCGTGGTCTCCGCGACAATCAGCGCCACCATCTCGTGGTACTGCACCAGCACCTACTACCTCCAAGTACACCGCGCCTGCATCTCGAGCACCTCCTGCTGCTACTCCACCATCATCGGCTGGTCCTCCTCGGAGTTCATCTTCCACGGCCTCCACGGGGAAGACGCGCGACATTCAATGTCGCAAATGCTTGGGATTTGGTCACATAGAGAGAGAATGCAGAACCAAGCGTGTGATGTTGGTGCGTGAAGATGGCGAATATGATTCTGCAAGTGACTTTGATGAAGATACATTGGCCCTTATTGCTGCACGTGATGGTGCCGATTCTGATTCTGAGAGAGAGATGGAGGTAATGGAAGCTGACACTGCTGAGTGATGTCTACGGGAGCTTCTATTCTTGTAGACAGTGTTGGGCCTCCAAGAGCAGAGGTTTGTAGAACAGCAGCAAGTTTCCCTTAAGTGGATTACCCAAGGTTTATCGAACTCAGGGAGGAAGAGGTCAAAGATATCCCTCTCATGCAACCCTGCAACCACAAAGCAAGAAGTCTCTTGTGTCCCCAACACACCTAATAGGTGCACTAGTTCGGCGAAGAGATAGTGAAATACGGGTGGTATGAATAAGTAGTAGCAACGGCACCTGAACGGTGCTTTGCCCAGGACGATAAACAAGCGAGTAGTAACGCAGCAAGTAGTAACGCAGATAAAACGAGTAAACAAGCAGCGATAGCGATATTTAGGAACAAGGCCTAGGGATTAGACTTTCACTAGTGGACACTCTCAACATTGATCACATAACAGAACAGATAAATACATACTCTACACTCTTGTTGGATGATGAACACATTGCGTAGGATTACACGAACCCTCAATGCCGGAGTTAACAAGCTCCACAATAATGCTCATATTTTAGTAACCTTTAGTGTAAGATAGATCAAAAGACTAAACCAAGTACTAACATAGCATGCACACTCGTCACCTTCATGCATATGTAGGAGGAATAGATCACATCAATATTATCATAGCAATAGTTAACTTCGCAATCTACAAGAGATCATGATCATAGCATAAACCAAGTACTAACACGGTGCACACACTGTCGTCTTTACACACGTGCGGGAGGAATAGAACTACTTTAATAACTTTGCTAGAGTAGCACATAGAATAGTGGTGATACAAAACTCATATGAATCTCAATCATGTAAAGCAGCTCATGAGATTATTGTATTGAGGTACATGGGAGAGAGATGAACCACATAGCTACCGGTACAGCCCCGAGCCTCGATGGAGAACTACTCCCTCCTCATGGGAGCAGCAGCGGTGATGAAGATGGCGGTGGAGATGGCAGCGGTGTCGATGGAGAAGCCTTCCGGGGCACTTCCCCGCTCCGGCGAGGTGCCGGAACGAGACTTCGTCCCCGAATTGGAGTTTCGCGATGTGGCGGCGCCCCTGGAGTCTTTCTGGAGGTTCGTCCTTTCTGTCGATGTTTTTAGGTCACGACGGCTTAAATAGGCGAAGAGTCGGAGTCGGAGGGGCCACGGGCTTCCCAAACCATAGGGGGGCGCCCCCCCCCGGGCCGCGCCGGGGTGTGGTCTGGTGGCCCTGTCCCCCTTCTCTGACAGTTCTCATGTGTTCTGGATGGTTCCGGGAAAAATAGGAACCCGGGTCTTGATTTCGTCCGATTCCGAGAATATTTCGTTACTAGGATTTCGAAACCAAAAACAGCAGAAAACAGAATCGGCACTTCGGCATCTTGTTAATAGGTTAGTTCCAGAAAATGCACGAATATGACATAAAGTGTGCATAAAACATATAGGTATCATCAATAATATGGCATAGAACATAAGAAATTATCGATACGTCGGAGACGTATCAAGCATCCCCAAGCTTAGTTCTGCTCGTCCCGAGCAGGTAAAACGATAACAAAGATAATTTCTGAAGTGATATGCCATCATAACCTTGATCATACTATTTGTAAACATATGTAGTGGATGCAGCGATCAAAACAATGGTAATGACATGAGTAAACAAGTGAATCATAAAGCAAAGACTTTTCATGAATAGTACTTCAAGACAAGTATTAATAAGTCTTGCATAAGAGTTAACTCGTAAAGCAATAAATCAAAGTAAAGGTATTGAAGCAACACAAAGGAAGATTAAGTTTCAGCGGTTGCTTTCAACTTGTAACATGTATATCTCATGGATAATTGTCAACATAGAGTAATACAACAAGTACAATATGCAAGTATGTAGGAATCAATGCACAGTTCACACAAGTGTTTGCTTCTTGAGGTGGAAAGAGATAGGTGAACTGACTCAACATAAAAGTAAAGAGAATGGTCCTTCAAAGAGGAAAGCATCGATTGCTATATTTGTGCTAGAGCTTTTATTTTGAAATCATGAAACAATTTTGTCAACGGTAGTAATAAAGCATATGAGTTATGAAAATTATATCTTACAAGTTCCAAGTCTCATGCATAGTATACTAATAGTGCCCGCACCTTGTCCTAATTAGCTTGGACTACCGGATCTTTGCAATGCACATGTTTTGACCAAGTGTCACAATGGGGTACCTCCATGCCGCCTCGTACAAAGGTCTAAGGAGAAAGCTCGCATTTTGGATTTCTCGCTTTTGATTATTCTCAACTTAGACATCCATACCGGGACAACATGGACAACGGATAATGGACTCCTCTTTAATGCATAAGCATGTGGCAACAATTATTATTCTCATATGAGATTGAGGATATATGTCCAAACTGAAACTTCCACCATGAATCATGGCTTTAGTTAGCGGCCCAAAGTTCTTCTCTAACAATATGCATGCTCCAACCATGAAGGTGGTAGATCTCTCTTACTTCGGACAAGACGGACATGCATAGCAACTCACATGATATCCAACAAAGAATAGTTGATGGCGTCCCCGTAAACATGGTTATCGCTCAACAAGCAACTTAATAAGAGATAAAGTGCATAAGTACATATTCAATACCACAATAGTTTTTAAGCTATTTGTCCCATGAGCTATATATTGCAAAGGTGAATGATGGAATTTTAAAGGTAGCACTCAAGCAATTTACTTTGGAATGGCGGATAAATACCATGTAGTAGGTAGGTATGGTGGACACAAATGGCATAGTGGTTGGCTCAAGTATTTTGGATGCATGAGAAGTATTCCCTCTCGATACAAGGTTTAGGCTAGCAAGGTTATTTGAAACAAACACAAGGATGAATGGTACAAAACTCACATAAAAGACATATGGTAAACATTATAAGACTCCATACCGTCTTCCTTGTTGTTCAAAACTCAATACTAGATGTTATCTAGACTCTAGAGAAACCAAATATGCAAACCAAATTAGCAAGCTCTAAGTATTTTGTGGGGCCCCGGACTTACCAGTCCAGAACTCCAGTTATGCATTCAATTTCACGATCCCAAGATCATTCCATCGTGAATACATAACCGAACTGATACCAGATTACATCATCCATTACAGTACCGAATTTAAGTAATACGAAGTCTTACATCATAGGCCATCAAGGCCGTAGTTCACCAAACAAGCAGCGGAAACAACTTGACTCCAAAAGCGGTGGAACCCAAGTCAGGCCTTTACCCTACAGGCGGCTGACTGGGAGAGCGTCCTAGTTCGCGTCTTCGGCGTCGTACTCCTCTTCTTCGAAGTACTCTTCTTCACAGTCTGGTCAAGTAGATAACCAGGACAACAATGCCAGTGAGTACTTTTGAATGTACTCGCAAACCACCTTAGAGAGAAATAAAGGATATGCAATATGGCAGTAGCAAGGAAAAGGCACTATCTAGGGCGACAAGGAGCGAGAGGTGGTTCCTCTCGAGAATAAGACATTTCCATAACTTCATTTGCAGACTAATAGGTATGGGTGACCCAGTTTAATTTTCAGCCATCTCATATGGCCATTTCCTTTCCAACTTTCCACCGTACCTCGCAGGTACTTTTTCACCGGCCCACTGGTATAAACTTCCCGAAATAATCACTTTCGAAAACAGTTTGGAGAAATCAACACTTTCCTCTAATGCCATGTACCGCCATTCCCATGTCCATAACCGCGGACACGGCTATTCGAATAGATTTACACTCTGCAGAGGTTGTACACTTTCCCCACAAGATCCGAATACTCATCGTGCGGGCGTCATCCCTGCATAATAACATATGCCACGACAAGTACCCGATCGTAGTTTTTCGCCTGCTCGCCTTAGCCTAAGACATGCCGCCTAGAGTTGTACCTCCCAACACCGCAGTCCGAGGGGTCGTTTACCCAGGAGTAGCAAATTCCCCGACCAGCTCGACCCTCCGGAATGCCGCGACCAACCGCAGGGCATTATTCAATGGGAGCTCATAGGTTGTACCCCTGCCATCGATACGCAATGGAAAGACGTTCCCAGCTCGTTGGGAAGGCCACGGTCGATAGGTGTCCATGCTCGGACTACCCCTTACATTTGCAGGACCCAAACTAAGGCGAGACAAACTACTACGCTACGCCCCGTCCCACTAAAGGGTAATGTGGTTGTACTGGCTAGGTCCGGTTTCGTACTATGGTCACCAAAGTTTTTCAAAACAAACCATTTTTCATCTCCATTTGTCTCCAGCAATATCTTCCATAAAATCTTTTTGTGTTTCACCAAAACCACACTTGGGCAGGGCTACCCCATTCCAAGGTTTTCGAAAAACTTCTTTTCAGAAAAACCTTTTTCGCATCCATCTTTCCAGGGTTCCTAACCTATAGTCCAATTTCTTCTTCGAAAAATGGCGACAAGGATGACAATGTGATAAGCACCAGGTCACTAATAGAGAGGTGTTCAGTAGGTATCAACGAGGGCGGCACCCTAATGGTGGATTAATAAATCTCCGGGTGGCACTAACCACCGACAAAATAAATATAGAAGACATGCACTTTTTGTAAAACTTGTAATAATGCAAGAACAAGATATATAGGATCAGAGATGCATCAAGAGGTGGCTTGCCTTGCTCAGCAAAGTGTCCCTGGTCTTCTTCTTCAAATCCCCCAAAGTCACCTCCTCCTTCGTCTCCGGCGGCGTTCGAATCTATCGTCGCAAAAATAAAAGAAACACACCATACCAATCAACAAACTATCTCCAGAATAATGCACACAAAAATTTGATAAAATCACAGTAGGTAGAGGTTGACAAATGCAAGCTACTGAAAGTGGTTTCACCCATTTTTGATTTTTAAAACAAAAGATATGATTTTTGCAATTCCAGAATTGACTTAAGAACCAATTAAATGACCTAAATCTTTCTGGAAGTCACAAAAATGCATGCAGCATACCTACAGAAAGCTATTGACATGTAGAACACACCTGCACAAGAATCATATGCAAATAAAATTTCTACTGTCCTAAACAATTCAATCAAGACAGAAACCAGAGCACTCCAAAACTTAAAACAGTGCTAAACAGAACATCTTCTACAAAAACAAAGCATACCCCTGGATAGCTAAGAACAAAAGTGAACTAACCCCACTGGATTTGTATTTTTCTGATTTGTAAAAGAATTTACAAAAATAGAATACTAATCAGGTGTCCTGTTTCAGATATAAATCCACCAGGCCTAATATATAACTCTAAAAATTAAATCCTTTAGTACAGAAATACCCTATCAGTATACCTACTGGTAGCCTTTGGATTTGATTCAAGAGCATGCATAGATTTTGAATTAAAAATCAGAGAAGAGCTCTCTGGTCAGTTTTTAATTTATTAAGCATGCAAAATCTAGGAAACTTTTGCAAGTGGGACCAGTGCCAAAAGGTAGATATTAACATACATGTGTTACTACCAGAATTGACCTCATGCAGAAAGGTTGCATAAATATCACACAATAAATAAATTACACAATCAGACACTTTTTAGGTTTATATTTTTCAGCACATATTCACAGCACAAAATGACATGCATGTAATTATTTGTGGTAGAGATTTCATTTGTGAGCATTTAGAACTTTGAACCAACTCATTTGGTTACTGGATGAATTTATGGAATTTCAAAAACGAGACAGAGATTTACTGGCAGATTAAATGGGGAGAAAAAGAAAAAGGAACTCGGGCCGGGGCTCACTGGGCTCAGCCAGATCCGGCCCAGGAGCGCTGCGGCGGGGCGGGAGAGCCCGGGATTCAAATCCCGCGGCCGGGCCCAGCGGCAGAAACGGCGGGGCCAAGGGCGCATGCGGCCGTCCGATCAAGTGAGGATCGACGGCCGCAGTGCGTCGTCCTCCCGCGCCATGCATGCGTGCGCGACGTGCAGCGGTGGCACTCTGGGAACCGGCGGAGGCTGGGGAGCTCACCTCGCTGCGCAGATGACGACGAACCGTGGCGATTTGGAAGCGGCGGAGCAAGCTCTGTCGACTGGTGGTCGCGGCGGCGGAAACAGCGACGGGTTTTCCGGCGGACGTCGACGGCGGCGGAAACGCCTGTTCGGCGCGGCGTCGTCTACGGGCAACCCTGGGACACGAAAGTTAGTGCGTTAGAAAGAGGGGAGAAAGGAGCTTCCAGAGAGCTAAGGGAGAGGGAAAACGGGGGAGTCCCGCGACGGCAACCTTCACCGGCGGCTTGCAGATGTCGAGCTCGCTCACGGAGGATAGGGAGAAGGGGAGCTCCTCTCCACTTGGGAGACGAGCTGGTGGTGGGAGGGGGTTATGGTGGCGAGAGGGTCTGGATGGAGGAGGGCTGCTGCGTTTTATACCGGGCCGCGCGGTGCATGGTGGACACGGTGCGGCGAGGCGGTTCACGGTGGGCGGCAGCAAGGGATTGGGGGAGCGAGGCGGTGCTGCTGCGTGCCTGCAAGGCGGTGCCGCGGTTTTGGAGGGATGCGCGCGTCGCGCTGTGCGACAGAGAGGAGAGACGCGACGGGGCGGGCAGCCTGCCAGGCGTTCGACGAAAAGACAAGGCGGCTGGGCGTCGCCTGTGCAGCGTCGGTGGGCTCGGGCGTGGACTGCGGCGCGTCTCCGAGGCGTGTTCGGGTCGTGTGCGTGCGGTTGGCGCGTCCTGGGCTACCGGAGGAGGGAGGTGAGGTGGGCGACGTGGCCGGGTCGAGGCGTACGTGCCCGCCGGCCATAGGGGTTGCCAGCGCGGGTCAGAGAGAGGGAGGTCGAGGGGAGCGTGCATACGGGGTCAGGAAGGGAGAGGGTGCAGGGCAACGTCCCCCAGGACAAACAGAACAGGCCAAGAGGAAGGGGAGATGAAGATCTCCAAGATCTCTCCATGCACGGGTCCCTATGTGAGTGTGCATGATAAGGAGGTAGGGGGCTCGAGCTGGGCTTCGGGAGGGGTGCTGGAGAGTGCTGAGGTGCCCCTGGTCGTGTGTGAGAGAGGGTGAGGAGATGGAGTGGATGGATTGATCAATGGAGAGGGAAATTGCTTATGGCCGGCATGGCCATTTTCTTCCATCCCCACGTTTTGAGATTTTTGGAACAGCCACATAGAGATGATCCAAGACATACTTGGTCAACCAAGTGATGGGTCAAGGGTCCCCTTGCTTGTAGAATTTTCAAATTTGAAAAGTTAAGAAAAGGAGACATAGATATGTGAGAGAGGTGGTTGAGAAAATCTTGATCTTGGAAGATCATATGGGAGCATGATCACATGCACAAGAGTGTGAGATGGTGTGGAGGAATAGTGAAAAGAAAGATCAAGGGAGAGGGAAGGGTCATGGCCGGCATGGCCCTACTCATTTAATTAAAAGTTGAAAACTTTGAAGGGGTCACATGGAGATGATCTAAGTCAACCCTAGGTATACAAGGTGATGAGTCAATGGTCCTCTTGCTTGGAGAGTTTTCTGATTTGAAAATGGATAGAAGAAGAAATAGATATGGAGGAGAAAAATTGGAAAAGAACTAGATCTTAGAAGATCTTATGTGAGCATAATCACATGCTCAAGGGTTATATGGGAATTTTAATTGCTCCCTAAGAAGAAAATGAATTCTCACAATAAATAGGTAGGTTTAGGGTTTTAAGGATCCACACACAACACAACATTCACAAGCAACTTACACACAATCTCTACAATGCATGAGTATGAGGAACTATATGCATGCAATTTTTGAGAAACAGAAAAGTTTTTGTTGGCCCAAAATTTTGCATTTCAAAGATTAAACCAAAGCACAAAAAGTTGGGTTGTTACAAACCTTCCCCCCTTAAAATGAATCTCGTCCTCGAGATTCGGTGGCTAAGAACTGAAGAGTGAGGGGAAATCTTTTCGGAGCTGATCTTCTCTTTCCCAAGTGGCCTCCTCCTCGGAGTGATTTGTCCACTGAACCTTGCAAAATTTTATCTTCCTTCTACGGGTGAGACGAACAGCTTCTTCAAGAATCCGAAGAGGTACTTCTCGATAGGTTAAGTCGGTGTTGAGGTCGAGGGTGCGATAATCGATGTTCTTGAATGTCTCAGGCTTGTCAGGCACTTGGAGGCACCGTCGAAGAAGAGAGATGTGGAACACATCATGAAAATCCGCTAATTCAGCAGGCAGTTCCAGTTGATAGGATACTTCACCTCGACGAGCGAGAACCTTGAAGGGTCCAATATATCTTGGGGCAAGCTTCCCTTTGACGTGAAATCTCTGCATTCCCTTGAGTGGAGTGACGCGAAGGTAGGCATGATCACCAACATTGAATGTCAGCTCGCGACGCTTAGAGTCAGCATAACTCTTCTGGCGGGATTGAGCGGCTTTGAGGCGATCACGGATTAGTTGAACTTGCTCTTCAGCTTCGCGAAGATGGTCAGGTCCAAAGACTTGACTATCTCCAGTCTCGGACCAGTTGAGAGGGGTTCGACAACGGCGACCATATAGAGCTTCGAAGGGGGCCATTTGCAGACTGGCTTGATAGCTATTGTTGTAAGAAAATTCCGCGAAGGGTAGACAATCTTCCCATTTTGCCCCATAGGCGAGGACACAAGCACGAAGCATATCTTCAAGAATCTGATTTACTCTTTCGGTTTGGCCACCGGTCTGCGGGTGATAAGCAGTGCTGAAAGATAACTTGGTTCCCAAGGTTTCATGCAGGCTCTTCCAGAATTTTGACGTGAACTGTGTACCACGATCGGAAACTATTCGCTTGGGAACCCCATGGAGACTCACTATCCGGGACATATATAGATCCGCCAGCTGGGTTCCGGGGTAAGTGGTCTTGACTGGAATGAAATGAGCGACCTTAGTGAGTCGATCAACAATGACCCAAATGGAGTCATGGCCACGTTGAGACTTAGGCAGTCCTGTAATGAAATCCATTCCAACTTCTTCCCATTTCCACTCAGGGACTTTGAGGGGTTGGAGTAGTCCAGCTGGTCGCTGATGTTCAGCCTTCACTTTCTGGCACACATCGCAGCGAGCAATGAAAAAGGCGATCTCGCGCTTCATACCGTGCCACCAGAATTGTTTCTTCAGGTCTTGGTACATTTTGGTTCCTCCGGGTGGATTGAGTATGGGGTGTCGTGAGCTTCCTTCATGATGAGTTGCTTCAGGTCTTCAACATTAGGTACACACAGGCGTCCCTTGTACCACAAAACTCCTTTGGCGTCGACCTCAAAACCAGGAACTTCTTCCCTACTCATCCTACGCTTGATTCCTTCAATACTCTCATGACCCACTTGAGCTTCTTTGATTTGATCGAATAAAGTAGGCTTCAATTCAAGATTTGCCAGGAAACCATGGCTAACGAGCTCGAGGCCGAACTCCTCCAGCTTCTTCATACAGCTTAGGTTGAGCAATTTTGATAAGGGCGTTCAACGAACAGGGCTCTCGACTAAGGGCATCAGCTACCACATTAGCTTTACCAGGATGGTAATGAATGCCGAGGTCGTAATCCTTGATAAGCTCCATCCATCTGCTCTCGCCTCATGTTCAGCTTCCCGCCGGGTGAAGATGTACTTCAAACTCTTGTGGTCGGTGTAGATTTCGCAACGATTTCCCACTAGGTAGTGGCGCCAGGTCTTCAGGGCGTGAACTACAGCGGCAAGTTCTAAGTCATGCGTGGGGTAATTCATCTCGTGCGGTCGAAGTTGTCTTGACAAATAAGCTATCACCTTTCCTTCTTGCATCAGCACACTTCCCAATCCAAGCTTTGATGCATCGCAGTACACATCAAAATCCTTGGTAATATCGGGCATGGTCGAACGGGGCCGTGACTAACCTCTTCTTGAGTTCCCGAAAGCTGGCCTCACATTTGTCGGTCCACTCGAACTTCTTATCCTTCTTCAATAGCTGCGTTAACGGCCTCGCAATGCTGGAGAATCCCTCAACAAACTTGCGGTAATAACCCGCCAATCCTAAAAAGGCGCGAACTTCGGTCCGATTGGTAGGGGCTTTCTTCTCCATGATGGACTGAATTTTGGACGGGTCGACAGACACTCCTCCGGCAGATATGACATGACCTAAAAATCCTACCTCTTTCAGCCAAAATTCACACTTACTAAACTTGGCGTAAAGCTTATGGTCTCTGAGCGTTCCCAAAACAATCCGCAGATGTTCAGCATGCTCTTCTTCACTCTTGGAGTAGATCAGAATATCGTCGATGAAAACCACAACGAACTTGTCGAGGTACTTCATGAACACCTTGTTCATGAGGTTCATGAAATAGGCAGGGCATTGGTCAGTCCGAAAGACATCACGGTATATTCAAAAAGTCCATACCGTGTGGTGAAGGCAGTCTTGGGAATGTCTGACTCTCGAACCTTGAGTTGATGATAACCAGTTCGGAGATCTATTTTTGAGAAAACTCGGGCACCATTCATCTGGTCGAACAGATCTTCAATCTTCGGGAGGGGGTATTTGTTTTTGATGGTAACGTCATTCAGTTTCCGGTAATCCACGCACAAGCGGATAGTACCGTCCCGCTTATCCACAAAGATAACGGGAGATCCCCAGGGGGATGCACTCGGGCGAATCAAACCTTTCCTCAACATATCATTCAACTGCTTCTTCAGCTCAACTAATTCTTGGGGGTTCATCCGGTAAGGTCGCTGAGCGATGGGGGCGGTTCCGGGGACTAGCTCGATGATAAACTCGATATCCCGATCAGGGGGCATACCGGGTAGCTCATCGGGAAAAACCTCAGGATATTCACAAGCTATGGGTACTTCATGCAGGGCTGGACTGGCGACACTCGTCTTGCATAAGACCTTCGATGAAGGTATGGTCGCCACATGCTCAACTATTTCTCCGTCCTCAGCAGCCAATGTTATGGCTCGGCGAACACAATCTATGTGACCCTTGTACTTCACCATCCAATTCATCCCAAGGATCACTTCTAAGCCTTGCTCTCCTAATACGATCAAATCCGCGTGGAAACGCTTCCCCTGAATATCTATAGGAACATCCTTGCAGGATAGATCCGTTTTGGTGGTGGATCCCGGAATTTGGACTAACATAGGACGTTGCATGATCGTAGGTCTCAAACCACTCTTCCTAGCAAACGGCTTGGTAACAAAAGAGTGGGATGCTCCGGAATCAAACAAGACAGTGGCGGGTATTGAGTTGACAGGGAACGTACCCAGGACAATATCCGGAGCTTCCTGAGCTTGTTCAGCATTGACGTGGTTGAGGTGTCCCCTAGCTGGTCCAGCTGGCTTCTTCTGATTCAGGTTCCTTCCAAGAGCAGTGCGAGCTTGTCCTGGATTAGGCTTGGGCGCATTGGGGCGCTGTCCAGAAGTAGCTCGGTTGGGGCACTCCTTGGAGAAATGACCCGGTTGACCGCAGGTATAGCATCCAGTGGTGGCGGGGCGGACAGTGTTGTTCTGGCGGTTGTAATTGGGATTGTAGTTGCTTCCTCCGAACGCCGAGGGTTGTAGTTGCGATTGGGGTTGTTGGGGCGAGGTGCAGGGGGTGGTGCCCTCTCGCCGCCGGGGCGCCGGCCTTGGAGGAGGAAAGCTGCGGGGTCGCTGAGTGCTGGAGCTGCCTTGCAGCATCATCGCCTTGCGCTTGCGGTTCTCAAATGCACTCTTGCGCTTGCTCTCCACCATGATAGAGGCATCAACCAGCGACTCAAGGTCTGGGTATGGAACGGCCACCAAGATGCTCGCATTTCATCATGTAGACCATTCAAGAAGCGATCTTTCTTCTTCTCTTCGGTGTCGGTGTCTTCCGGAGCATAACGGGACAGAGTGGTGAATTTGTCCATGTAGTCCACCACAGACATGCTCCCCTGCTTCAAATTCATGAACTTATCCTTCATGAGCTTGATCAGTCCTGAAGGGATGTGGGTCTTGCGGAACTTGGTCTTGAATTCTTCCCAGCCGATGACGTGTCCTTCAGCTTGAATAGCCTTGACATTTTCCCACCAAGCGCGGGCAGGTCCGGAGAGGTAATGAGTGGCAAACAGAACCTTCTCATCATTGCCGACTCCGGCAACCTCCAAGTTGTTCTCAATGGTGCGAAGCCAATCATCGGCGTCGAGGGGTTCAGTGCACTTGGAGAAGACGGGTGGGTTGGTGCTTTGAAAATCCTTCAGCTTGGAGCGGGGGTCTCCATTTCCATCCCCGCCATTATTGTTGTTGGCGTTACCAGTAGCGAGCTGAGTGAGGTGCTGAAGAGTAGCAAGATTAGCTTGACGCTCCGCACGGGCTGCCTCACGGTCTTCCATCATCATACGCAGGAGTTGAGCCATGGTAGGGTCGGGAGGTGGAGGTGGAGGGGGGTCTCGGTTTGCCCCGCTGTGGTCTCCTCTACGGGTTTCCACCATCCTGAAGAAGGGTGGATTCAGATTTACAAATAGGAACAAGTAGATGGGCAGCCACTTAAAAGGGGAGGGATTGCAAATAAAAACGGAAATTCAAAAACGGGCGCAACAAATGCAAAGTAGGCAAATGATAGCATAGCATAGCAGGGGTGCCGATGGCACAATGTAGCATACATCATCACACATAAGTCTCATACAACACAGCCAAAAGAATGGTTTCATAGAACCATCATCACAAGTCTACTCGCATCGCAAAAGGGGGCCTATCTCATCGCCCTAAGGTAAGGTGGTGCGAGTCCAAGGTGGTGCTCTAGAAGTCGTCGAGGTCCACGACAGAACCTCAGTGCAGGTGGGGCGTCCTCCTCAACAAAGGCTGGCTCCTCGGGGTCCTCCTCGGACATCGCGGGCTCGGGCTCCTCATCTTCATCGTTGATGAAGGCCTCATCCTCGCATCGGGCTCCATATCGAAGTCCTCGTCCTCGTAGTCGTCGTCGTCACTAAGGAGAGCCTCGTTCTCCTTGCGGAGATCCTCACCGTCGTCCTCAAGCTCCTCAATAGTGGCCTCCATCCGTGCAGTCGTGGCCTCCAGCGAAGTCACCTTCGCCTTCGAGCGAGTAACCCTCCGGCGTGCGGCAACCCTCGCCTTGCGCTCACCGGCAAGGTCAGCCCGTGTAGCAGCAAGCTGAGCGCGAGTGTAGCAATCTCATCCTCCCGCAGATCGCACCTCTCACGGGCGCGGTCCTGCTGAGTCTGAGTGTGGTGAAGCAGGTACTCCATGTGGTGCAGCTGGTGTGCGGTGTCGGCGTGCGGGGCGCCGGCCACGGGCTGGCCCGCGAGGTCGCGCTGGCCAAGGTACTGGTAACCAGTGTCGGCGACAACCTCCGGGTGAAGAAAGGCAAGGCGTGCAAGTGCCTCCTGAGAGACTCGAATCATCCCGTCGAGCCACGTGCGCTCCATCACGTCGATGGTGAACTCCTCACAGCGGGGAAATCCCGCTCCCCCGACGACGCAGGTGACCAGCCAGGCCATCTCCGAGTCCGCGGACCTCTCGGCACGGACGCCCTTAATCTCGGGCACCATACGTCCGCAGCGAATAGCCAGGTCGGCTAAGGCCCGCTCGAAGAAGTAGAGGGGCGGCCTCACTCCAACCTCGACGGACGTGCGTGTACTCGATCGGCATCTACACAAATTTTAAAGTAGATTAAGTTAGTGACCACAAGTGTGCAAAATTTTAAGCATAATAAAACAAGTAATGCAAGTAAAGTTTCTGGAAAATAGAAGGAGGTAAGGGACTTAAGCATTTTCAGCATTTAGTCAACCTTTTTGTTTAAGAAAATAATTTTTTGTTCTATTTCTAACGCCCATGCTAACTAAGGTCTCCTACAGTCAGGATGGCTCTGATACCAGCTCTGTGGGGCCCCGGACTTACCAGTCCAGAACTCCGCTTATGCATTCAATTTCACGATCCCAAGATCATTCCATCGTGAATACATAACCGAACCGATACCAGATTACATCATCCATTACAAGACCGAATTTAAGTAATACGAAGTCTTACATCATAGGCCATCAAGGCCGTAGTTCACCAAACAACGAGCGGAAACAACTTGACTCCAAAAGCGGTGGAACCCAAGTCGGGCCTTTACCCTACAGGCGGCTGACCGGGAGAGCGTCCTAGTTCGCGTCTTCGGCGTCGTACTCCTCTTCTTCGAAGTACTCTTCTTCACAGTCTGGTCAAGTAGATAACCAGGACAACAATGCCAGTGAGTACTTTTGAATGTACTCGCAAACCACCTTAGAGAGAAATAAAGGATATGCAATATGGCAGTAGCAAGGAAAAGGCACTATCTAGGGCGACAAGGAGCGAGAGGTGGTTCCTCTCGAGAATAAGACATTTCCATAACTTTGTTGAAAACTTTTTGGTAAACCATTTCATTTGCAGACTAATAGGTAAGGGTGACCCAATTTAATTTTCAGCCATCTCATATGGCCATTTCCTTTCCAACTTTCCACCGTACCTCGCAGGTACCTTTCCACCGACCCACCGGTATAAACTTCCCGAAATAATCACTTTCGAAAACAGTTTGGAGAAATCAACACTTTCCTCTAATGCCATGTACCGCCATTCCCATGTCCATAACCGCGGACACGGCTATTCGAATAGATTTACACTCGCAGAGGTTGTACACTTTCCCCACAAGATCCGAATACTCATCGTGTGGGCGTCATCCCCGCATAATAACATATGCCACGACAAGTACCCGATCGTAGTTTTTCGCCCGCTCGCCTTAGCCTAAGACATGCCGCCTAGAGTTGTACCTCCCAACACCAGAGTCCGAGGGGTCGTTTACCCAGGAGTAGCAAATTCCCCGACCAGCTCGACCCTCCGGAATGCCGCGACCAACTGCGGGGCATTATTCAATGGGAGCTCATAGGTTGTACCCCTGCCATCGATACGCAATGGAAAGGCGTTCCCAGCTCGTTGGGAAGGCCACGGTCGATAGGTGTCCATGCTCGGACTACCCCTTACATTTGCAGGACCCAAACTAAGGCGAGACAAACTACTACGCTACGCCCCGTCCCACTAAAGGGTAATGTGGTTGTACTGGCTAGGTCCGGTTTCGTACTATGGTCACCAAAGTTTTTCAAAACAAACCATTTTTCATCTCCATTTGTCTCCAGCAATATCTTCCATAAAATCTTTTTGTGTTTCACCAAAACCACACTTGGGCAGGGCTACCCCATTCCAAGGTTTTCGAAAAACTTCTTTTCAGAAAAACCTTTTTCGCATCCATCTTTCCAGGGTTCCCAACCTATAGTCCAATTTCTTCTTCGAAAAATGGCGACAAGGATGACAAGGTGATAAGCACCAGGTCACTAATAGAGAGGTGTTCAGTAGGTATCAACGAGGGCGGCACCCTAATGGTGGATTAATAAATCTCCGGGTGGCACTAACCACCGACAAAATAAATATAGAAGACATGCACTTTTTGTAAAACTTGTAATAATGCAAGAACAAGATATATAGGATCAGAGATGCATCAAGAGGTGGCTTGCCTTGCTCAGCAAAGTGTCCCTGGTCTTCTTCTTCAAATCCCCCAAAGTCACCTCCTCCTTCGTCTCCGGCGGCGTTCGAATCTATCGTCGCAAAAATAAAAGAAACACACCATACCAATCAACAAACTATCTCCAGAATAATGCACACAAAAATTTGATAAAATCACAGTAGGTAGAGGTTGACAAATGCAAGCTACTGAAAGTGGTTTCACCCATTTTTGATTTTTAAAACAAAAGATATGATTTTTGCAATTCCAGAATTGACTTAAGAACCAATTAAATGACCTAAATCTTTCTGGAAGTCACAAAAATGCATGCAGCATACCTACAGAAAGCTATTGACATGTAGAACACACCTGCACAAGAATCATATGCAAATAAAATTTCTACTGTCCTAAACAATTCAATCAAGACAGAAACCAGAGCACTCCAAAACTTAAAACAATGCTAAACAGAACATCTTCTACAAAAACAAAGCATACCCCTGGATAGCTAAGAACAAAAGTGAACTAACCCCACTGGATTTGTATTTTTCTGATTTGTAAAAGAATTTACAAAAATAGAATACTAATCAGGTGTCCTGTTTCAGATATAAATCCACCAGGCCTAATATATAACCCTAAAAATTAAATCCTTCGGTACATAAATACCCTATCAGTATACCTACTGGTAGCCTTTGGATTTGATTCAAGAGCATGTATAGATTTTGAATTAAAAATCAGAGAAGAGCTCTCTGGTCAGTTTTTAATTTATTAAGCATGCAAAATCTAGGAAACTTTTGCAAGTGGGACCAGTGCCAAAAGGTAGATATTAACAAATGTGTTACTACAGAATTGACCTCATGCAGAAAGGTTGCATAAATATCACACAATAAATAAATTACACAATCAGACACTTTTTAGGTTTATATTTTTCAGCACATATTCACAGCACAAAATGACATGCATGTAATTATTTGTGGTAGATATTTCATTTGTGAGCATTTAGAACTTTGAACCAACTCATTTGGTTACTGGATGAATTTATGGAATTTCAAAAACGAGACAGAGATTTACTGGCAGATTAAATGGGGAGAAAAAGAAAAAGGAACTCGGGCCGGGGCTCACTGGGCTCAGCCGGATCCGGCCCAGGAGCGCTGCGGCGGCGCGGGAGAGCCGGGATTCGAATCCGGCGGGCCGGGCGGCCAGCGGCGAGACGGCGGGGCCAGGGCGCATGCGGCCGTCCGATCAAGTGAGGATCGACGGCCGCAGTGCGTCGTCCTCCCGCGCCATGCATGCGTGCGCGACGTGCAGCGGTGGCACTGCGGGAACCGGCGGAGGACTGGGGAGCTCACCTCGCTGCGCAGATGACGACGAACCGTGGCGATTTGGAAGCGGCGGAGCAAGCTCTGTCGACTGGTGGTCGCGGCGGCGGAAACAGCGACGGGTTTTCCGGCGGACGTCGACGGCGGCGGAAACGCTGTTCGGCGCGGCGTCGTCTACGGGCAACCCTGGGACACGAAAGTTAGTGCGTTAGAAAGAGGGGAGAAAGGAGCTTCCAGAGAGCTAAGGGAGAGGGAAAACGGGGGAGTCCCGCGACGGCAACCTTCACCGGCGGCTTGCAGATGTCGAGCTCGCTCACGGAGGATAGGGAGAAGGGGAGCTCCTCTCCACTTGGGAGACGAGCTGGTGGTGGGAGGGGGTTATGGTGGCGAGAGGGTTGGATGGAGGAGGGCTGCTGCGCTTTATACCGGGCCGCGCGGTGCACGGTGGACACGATGCGGCGAGGCGGTTCATGGTGGGCGGCAGCAGGGGATTGGCGGAGAGGGGCGGTGCCGCTGCGTGCCCGCAAGGCGGTGCCGCGGTTTTGGAGGGATGCGCGCGTCGCGCTGTGCGACGAGAGGAGAGACGCGAAGGGGCGGGCAGCCTGCCAGGCGTTCGACGAAAAGACAAGGCGGCTGGGCGTCGCCTGTGCAGCGTCGGTGGGCTCGGGCGTGGACTGCGGCGCGTCTCCGAGGCGTGTTCGGGTCGTGTGCGTGCGGTTGGCGCGTCCTGGGCTACCAGAGGAGGGAGGTGAGGTGGGCGACGTGGCCGGGTCGAGGCAGACGTGCCTGCCGGCCATAGGGGGTCGCCACGGCGGGTCAGAGAGGGGGAGGTCGAGGGAGACGTGCGTGCGGGGTCAGGAAGGGAGAGGGTGCAGGGCAACGTCCCCCAGGACAACCAGAACAGGCCAAGAGGAAGGGGAGATGAAGATCTCCAAGATCTCTCCATGCACGGGTCCCTATGTGAGTGTGCATGATAAGGAGGTAGGGGGCTCGAGCTGGGCTTCGGGAGGGGTGCTGGAGAGTGCTGAGGTGCCCCTGGTCGTGTGTGAGAGAGGGTGAGGAGATGGAGTGGATGGATTGATCAATGGAGAGGGAAATTGCTTATGGCCGGCATGGCCATTTTCTTCCATCCCCACGTTTTGAGATTTTTGGAACAAGCCACATAGAGATGATCCAAGACATACTTGGTCAACCAAGTGATGGGTCAAGGGTCCCCTTGCTTGTAGAATTTTCAAATTTGAAAAGTTAAGAAAAGGAGACATAGATATGTGAGAGAGGTGGTTGAGAAAATCTTGATCTTGGAAGATCATATGGGAGCATGATCACATGCACAAGAGTGTGAGATGGTGTGGAGGAATAGTGAAAAGAAAGATCAAGGGAGAGGGAAGGGTCATGGCCGGCATGGCCCTACTCATTTAATTAAAAGTTGAAAACTTTGAAGGGGTCACATGGAGATGATCTAAGTCAACCCTAGGTATACAAGGTGATGAGTCAATGGTCCTCTTGCTTGGAGAGTTTTCTGATTTGAAAATGGATAGAAGAAGAAATAGATATGGAGGAGAAATATTGGAAAAGAACTAGATCTTAGAAGATCTTATGTGAGCATAATCACATGCTCAAAGGTTATATGGGAATTTTAATTGCTCCCTAAGAAGAAAATGAATTCTCACAATAAATAGGTAGGTTTAGGGTTTTAAGGATCCACACACAACACAACATTCACAAGCAACTTACACACAATCTCTACAATGCATGAGTATGAGGAACTATATGCATGCAATTTTTGAGAAACAGAAAAGTTTTTGTTGGCCCAAAATTTTGCATTTCAAAGATTAAACCAAAGCACAAAAAGTTGGGTTGTTACATATTTCTTCATTAATGGGTGCAAAGTATATGATGCAAGAGCTTAAATATGAGCACAACAATTGCCAAGTATCAAATTATCCAAGACATTTTAGAATTACTACATGTAGCATTTTCCAATTCCAACCATATAACAATTTAACGAAGAAGAAACTTCGCCATGAACAACTGAAAGATAAAGCGAAGAACACATGTGTTCATATGAACCAGCGGAGCGTGTCTCTCTCCCACACAAGCATTTATTCAAACAAAAACAAAAACAAAAACACACAGACGCTCCAAGTAAAGTACATAAGATGTGACCGAATAAAAATATAGTTTCAAGAGAAGGAACCTGATAATGTTGTCGATGAAGAAGGGGATGCCTTGGGTGTAACAACCCAAAAATTTCAAAAACAAACAAATTTAATTTCCCTAGTTCCAAATTTTGGAACCAACAAAAACTTTTATTAAAATAAGTTTGATACATTTAGATCTTGTTTAGATCTTGTGTTTTGCCATGATGAGTGTTATTATGCTTATGTGCTAAACCCTAAAACCCCAAAGTGATCAAGTGAAGATCACCAACCCAATAAAACAAAAGAGAAAGAAATCAAATAAGAAAAAGATTAAACCCTAACCTTCTCCAAAAATCCTTTGGACCCCTTTTTTGAGAAACCCAAAATAAAATAAAAGACATATGGGGACATATAGCCCTAATAGGTCAATCTTAAACCCTACCTTTTTATTTATGCTAAATGGTGGTGAACCATTGTGAACCTCACTAAACCCTAAACCTCAACCCTCCTTTCACCCCCATAGTTAAATTAAAATAAAAGGGAAGTTAAATAAGAAAGAGGTATATGTGCCTATGGCTATTTTATAAAACTTTATCCTAAGCTTTTCTACTTTGCTTAGAGGTTTGGAAAATCTTCATACATCTTACCTAGTACCTATCAAACCACATCCAAGTGATTTCCAAAAGAATTAAAAAGAAACTAAAAATGCCATAGAGGCAAATGAGAGTAAAATACAAATTGGTGAATTTAAGAATCTTGACCTTAGTACTAGTGGTAAATGAATGGATCACTTCCATATACCATTTCAACACTCAACCACATCAAATGGGCCAAGAACACTCAAATCAAAAATCAAATGCCACATATGCATAGAGGCATATGAGACACATAGCCATTTCACCAATTTTTGCCCTATGACATTAAACCTTGACCAAAGGGTGTGCAACCATTTCTAAACTTCATATAACCCTAAATTGACCCTAACCCAGGTCCAAGTGAAGCAAGATCAACACTTTACAAAAATAATAAAAAGTGACACATCATCTCTTATGTGTTATGGCCATTTTTGCAAATCTTTGACCAAGATCTTTTGAAATGGATTCAATGGTTTGAAAATGTTTCTAAACCAATAAGAATCACATTAGAGTCAACCAAAGTCAATTCAAAAATAGAAAAAATCACATAGTGAGAAAATCCCCCAAAATTTACTCACATACACTTAGCCCAAATTGCAAATCTTCAACCAAGGCCACCATGGCTTGATCTCTTGCTTGTAGAATACTTATATATGATAAACAAACACATTTGCATCAAAGAAACCAGAATCAAATCAAAGGAAAATTCAAAACTCACATACATGTGATAATGGTCATATAACCCAATTATAACATCTTCCCCACTTTACACCCCTGCCTTTGACTTTTCTTCAACCAAACTTGGTCAACTCTGACCATTTCATCCAAGACCATGTCAAGGTCAACAACTTCCATGTTGACCACCATATCTCATGTTGACTAGGTTGACCAGAATAGAGGAGACAAGTGATGACATTGAAATAAAGAGAAGATCATCTCACTTTTGCCATTTTGCAATTCTTCACCAAAATGAACACCACCACCACCATTCCACTTCTATGAATATATAAATGAGATCCACTAAAGGAATTTCAAAAATTTGAAACTTTTTCTCTTGCGGGCATTTAACCAAACACCTGGCAGGCAGGAGTAAACTTTGTGCCCATACCTCAATTTTACCTTGGACCAAGTCCAACCCTGGCCCCTCTCTGCTGCCTGACACTTCACCTCACCCCTCAGGATCCAGCCAGGCCACTGCACCCCTCTCTCTTGGTCACCATGACCAAAAACCCAACCATGCCGGCCACTTGTCATCCACCATGCCATCCCTTCCTCCTCTCCCATCCATCTCCCCTCACCTTGTCAGCTGACCTCCCCTGACCCTCCTGAGGCTGACCCTGCACGCCCTTGACCGAGACGGTGACCACAGTGGCCAGGAGCACGACGCCCGCACGCGCCCAGAAAACGCCCACGCGCGCCAGGACGCGCACGCTGGCAACCCTGGACGCGACTAGACGCCGCTCGCCCCGTCGACTCAACGCTCCCCTCGACCTCTCCTTTCACCTGTAGCTTCCCATCGATGCCAGGAACCTGCCAGACACGCCCACTGGCCCTCGCACGCCCTGTGGACGACGCCATCGTCGCCGACCATCCGCCCCCGTACCGCCAGGACAGGACGTAGCTAGCATGCTCCCGTGCTCCGTTTTCAGCGCGCTGACGCTCGTCGTGACCGCCTCGACGTCGCCAACACTGCAGCACCCTCACCCGTGACGCTAGCCCACCGTAGCCATCCCAACACCGTCGACCTGCCCCGCACCCCTCGGCCTCGACCGCCCGCTATAAAAGGAGGGCGCCCTTGCCCCAAATTCTCACACCACCTTGCTCCAATACCTCCCCTGAATCTCCCTGCCCCCTTCCCCTCTCCAATTAAGCTCGAGGTCGCCGGAATTTGGACGGAGTCCGCCGCCACGGAAGCTCAGCGCCGCCGTTGATTTCCTCCACCCCAAGCTCTGCCGCGACCACCCTCTGCCTCCTCGTCCACGACAACGTCGCCGCGAACCCTCGCTGTGCCTCGCCGGAGCTCCGGTAAGCCGCCAGCACCAAACCCTCGCCGTGCCTGTGCCGCCGCTCGTCGACGTCGACGACGACCCTACATCGTTAGATCCCCTTTTAATCCTACGGTCCACAACACAGCTTACCGCTTCGGCGTTTTAAACGCCCTGACAGTGGACCCCACTGTCAGGCGGCCCGCTCGCCTCGCCAGCGTAGCTGGGCCGGCCCAATTAAGTTCCCGCCCCCGTTTAAATTTCAAACTGGTTAATTCCTTTTTCATTTATTTTACAATCTGATGCTAGCTTAAAAATTTAATAGATCCAAATCTACTGAGCCAAATTCAACAAATTTTATATAGTTAGAAAGCTCATGAAAGGCCCCAGTCAACCCCACTGGATTCAAATCAAAATATGTTGTAGAATTTGAATAGTAAAAATAACAAATCAGTAACTTTTCAAACTTCAAATAAATATTAAAAATCAACCATAAACTATTTTGAGGTGGTTCCACCTCTCAAAAATCACATTTGATGTTGTCTAATTTATTATGTAATAAAATACTATAGTTGTTTCATATGATCATGGGCTAAACTCAAAAAATGGCTATCTGGCCATTTCTAGCTCATTTAAACTATTTCAAAAATAGTATTTAAATTATATGAGGTGTAGCATCTCATTTAAATCATTAATTCAAGTGATTCAATGTGAGTTGATTACACATGTCCTCATGACCCATATGTTCTTATTTGAAAATATTAAATCTTTCATAGTAGTATTTAAATGGTTCAAAACTACTTATTAAAGCATATGAGATGCTTTGGTCTCATTTAAATCTTTGTCTCAAGTAATTCTACATGAGGTAGAGACCATGGTCTATTAACTCTCATAGTGAATTATTTGATGATATTAAATCATTACTATGTTGGTATTAAATTGTATGAGGTGTTCACCTCATTTAAATCATTTTCTCAAATGATAAGTATGAAGAGGTTGACTTTGGTCAACCTAGGTCATATATTATTCATAAGAGAAATTAAATCTTAATAAGATAATGAGAGGAAATTATTTCTCTAAGTAATCAAAAGTAATACTTTATTTAGTATGTGAGGAAATTATTTTCCTAAGTAAGAAAACAACACCTTTACCCACTTAATAGTTATGAGTGGTGCTAGTTTACTTGTGTAAATTATATGAGGTGTTTCACTTCATTTAAATCTTGTCCCAAGTGCTTTCATATGAAGTTTGAACCCCTGGTCCAATACTCTCACATGAAATACTTGAAGATATTAAATCATAATAGGCATTATTAAATGGTATGAGGTATCCCTACCTCATTTAAATCATTTTCTCAAATGATGATGATGAATGGTTGACTTAGGTCAACATAAATTCATATGTGATGGTTTGAGAAATTAAATCTTAAAGAAGATTCAATGAGAGGAAATTATTCCTCAAGAACTATATGGAAACTATCATTTACATATAAAATGAGAGGAAATTATCCTTCCTCAAAGCAATACCACCAATGCACCAAATTGTATAAATTGTGTGAATAGAATAGTTTGTGTGAATATATGCGATGTTTGGAATAGCCAATGAATTGTTTGGTGATTGTATCCTCGTATTCGTTTATAGACGCTAGTACCGGAGACTATCAAGAGGAGGAGGAAGTCTACTTTCAAGGAGAGGAAGACCACTTTGATCAGTACACCACTCAAGGCAAGCTGATATTCTTGCAAGCTATTACCAATGCAAGCTAGGCTAAATGCAAGTTATATTCTTGCAAGATAATACTCTTGCAAAGTGCAAAGCTCACCATGAGCAAGGCATTACCCCATTTTACTTTATGCTTATGATCCTATTTCCCAGCTTTACTCTTACAAGCTTTTGTTTTTGATTATTTATAACTTGCTTTTATAGTTAACTTTGGTCTAGAGATAGAATACTACGAGAGTATCAAACTTAGCCTAGAAAGCTATAAGCTAAGTTAGCACCCCTCATGCCTAGTTGCTAGTGCTAAATGAATAAAATTGACTACTCTAGATGGGAACTTGTGAAATGAAATGACTTTGAAAACCTTGGAATGATGAGTCATTCTATTGAAAGATTTTGAAGGTGAATATGACTGGTGAATGACTTGGTGAATTTTACCAAAACTGATGGTTGGGTTCGGATGCGATACCATTCCAATTTTACAAGTACCCCCACAATACCCGAAATGGGTAAGGCTTAGCCGGAAATTTATGTATCTTAGTATGGGTTCCCTCTAAACAAGCGTCATCGGGGTTAGGCTAAAGGCTGCCTCTACAACAAAAGAAATGATGAGGAATGACGAGGAACGAGGTGAATGTCCGGCCCAAGCCCCGTGCAGCTCCCGGTTAACAGCTGGTTTTCACCGGGAGGCCAAGCTCATGGGGAGAGGTGCCTATACTAGGGTATGTAAGTGAAAGGTTATGGTTGGTAGTCCGCACACGTGAGTGTGGTAAATCAGTAGCCGCTTAACCCCGACGGATTATTGCAAATGTTGTGGCACAAGTGTACGACCTCTCGCAGAGTGTAGATCTATTCGAATAGCCGCGTCCACGGTTATGGACGGTTGGAAAGGCCATACTGTTCCGTCATCGACCATTTTCAAAAATGTGACATGTGAAGGGTGACTTGTGATTTGAACTTGAAATGGTGACTTTGATTTGAATCACAACTGAGTTGTGGGAATGACACTAATGTTCCCACTTGAGTAAGTTAGGCAAATGAAGAGGTTTTGTTTACTAAAGTGCTTATGAAATAAAACTGGCTTTATGCAAATGAAACTAGAGCTTAGAACCCCCTTACTATAGTTGATAGTGCTTACATTAGTATTAGTTTGCGAGTACTTTAAAGTACTCATGGCTTTGTCCCTGGCTATTCAAATGGCCAGACTATGAAGAGGAGTACCGTAACCCGAAGAAGGACAAGCAGGACGTCTACGACAACTAGGATCACTCCCGACGTCAACGGCTTGCTCGTGGAATAGATGGACTACTACTACGCTACTTCGCTTCCGCTATGTGTTTTGTAATTGATCAATAGATCAACTAGTATTGTAATGAGACTGGATCATGTGATCCCTTGTTGTAAGACAATTATGCGTTGTAATGAATGATGTGTTGTGATATTAATCTATTATGTCTCGCAAAAACAATATTCCTGGGATTGCGAGGAATGGCATAATAGGCATCTGGACTTAAAAATCCGGGTGTTGACAAGTTGGTATCAGAGCCATTGTTGACCTTAGGAGACCCTAGTTAGAATGGACGTCTGTAAAACCTAGTTTCAAAACCAAAGAAGTGAATATTTGTGAAAAACTTATTCTCACTCTTAACCTTGAAATCCTTTTTCAAAATGAGAAATTCATACTCTACTTCTTTGCAAGCCGACATAAAATTTTGCACACCTGACTACTTCTCTAATTTACTCCTCCTCTTTATTCACAGATGACGTACCAATGGAAATCCTATAAGCTTGGATCCGGAGACGACAAAGGTTTCGAAAAGGAGTTGAAGCAACTGGTGGACTATCTAGGACACCCGTATCCCGAGTTCTTCGGAATACCCCTCAAGGCTCAGTTAGGAGAACCACCTCGGTGGGACGTTTCTACTGATCTACGAAGGAAGCTTGATGCCCCGGTATGGGAAACCATATGGTTTTCTCGTAACGGGAAACACTTGGAAGGAAGGACTAGACAAAGCTATGCAAGAAGCAATTTCCCGTCTGTGTGGACAAAATGAAGACAAGATCAAGAACACTCGTTTCATCTACTACCCAAGACATGACTCCATGGGAAGACCGATGACCATGCCCCCACCCCAACCAAAGATGAACCCCTATGAAGCACCTCGGACTTCAGCAAGTACAAAACCCGCAGGGATTTGGACAACTCCCTCGCCTCTCGCCAAGCACCTCACCCGTGAAGAAGAAGAATCCACCCGGAAGAGTAGTATCACCCCAAAGCACTTAAGTAGGTGTGAGTTGTATCGTGATCCCCCTTGTATCGTAGAGCGATGAATGGTTCTTCAAACCAACGGTGTGTTAGATTTGTAATATGTGATGCTTGGTATGAATGAAAAAGTGTTGTTGGTTTTTACCCCCGCAACACTACTCAAATTTTCAATATTATGAACTTTTCAAACTTAACAAAACAAACCATAGAAATTTCCCTCTTATCTTATCATCTACATCAATGTTCAGATGGCCCCTCCTAATCGCACCAACGACGCGATGATGCAACTGCTGCAAACCCTGCTTGCCGACCGAGAAGTCGAGAGAGCTGAACGCCAAGCCAACATTGCAGCACTTCAACAGCTTGCAAACAACAATCAAGGCCATCATGATCACCCTGGATCGAAGCTGAAGAACTTTCAACACACCAACCCTCCGGTATTCAATAAGACTGAAGAGCCCCTTGATGCTGATGACTGGCTCCAGACAATGGAGAACAACCTAGAAGTTGCGCAAGTTGAAGCCGCAGAGAAAGTGCTGTTTGCCACGCACTACCTAGCAGGACCAGCCAGAGCTTGGTGGACCAGCACCCGTGCCATGAATGAGGGACAGATGATGACCTGGGAGGACTTCAAGAACAAGTTTAGCAAATACCATGTGCCCCAAGGACTGATCAAGAAGATGAGAGACGAGTTCCGGGAACTCAAGCAAGGAAAAATGTCCGTGGTGGAATACCGCGACAGGTCTCTTACTCTGTCAAGGTACGCCCCGGATGAGACCGACACAAATGAAAAGAGAAAGGAAAGATTTCTGAACGGACTACACGACGAGATGCAGACTGTGTTAGTGAACATTCCGTTCGCTGACTTAGAAGCCCTGGTAGACTCCGCCATACAGATGGAAGGGAAACTGCATCAAGCCAATGAGAACCGCAAGCGCAGAATGATGAACCACAGTGAACCCCACCATACCCAGAAGTACCGCAACAACTCCTCTGGAGGATTTACCCCAAGATACAACAAGCCCCTTACTCAGAATTATCGCCCCAACTACACCAACAACAACGGAGGACCCCCGAAGCCCAGAGGCAACCACAACAACAACCACCCCAACAACAGCAACAACAACAGCAACATCAATGGAAACAATAACAACACCAATACTGCGCCAAGGACTGGAAGTAACACAGTTCCCGTCAACCCCAAAGACAAGTCCACCGTCAACTGCTACGAATGTGGAGTTGTGGGTCACTTCTCCAAAGAGTGCCCCAAAAGGCTTGCCAGGATTGCCGCCAATACCGCTGCACCTGCTCAGCAACAGCGCCGCTTCGCCGGAAGAAGGAATCAGAACAACAACGGCCGTCTCTACCACATGACTGCCACTGAAGCTCAGGAATCACCCCAGACGATGCCCAGTATGTCCTCCTGTTAATAAAATGCTCAACCTCTCTTAGGAACCTAACTTTTCTTAAAATCTCGGGACGAGATTTGTTTAAGGGGGAAGGGTTTGTAACAACCCAAAAATTTCAAAAACAAACAAATTTAATTTCCCTAGTTCCAAATTTTGGAACCAACAAAAACTTTTATTAAAATAAGTTTGATACATTTAGATCTTGTTTAGATCTTGTGTTTTGCCATGATGAGTGTTATTATGCTTATGTGCTAAACCCTAAAACCCCAAAGTGATCAAGTGAAGATCACCAACCCAATAAAACAAAAGAGAAAGAAATCAAATAAGAAAAAGATTAAACCCTAACCTTCTCCAAAAATCCTTTGGACCCCTTTTTGAGAAACCCAAAATAAAATAAAAGACATATGGGGACATATAGCCCTAATAGGTCAATCTTAAACCCTACCTTTTTATTTATGCTAAATGGTGGTGAACCATTGTGAACCTCACTAAACCCTAAACCTCAACCCTCCTTTCACCCCCATAGTTAAATTAAAATAAAAGGGAAGTTAAATAAGAAAGAGGTATATGTGCCTATGGCTATTTTATAAAACTTTATCCTAAGCTTTTCTACTTTGCTTAGAGGTTTGGAAAATCTTCATACATCTTACCTAGTACCTATCAAACCACATCCAAGTGATTTCCAAAAGAATTAAAAAGAAACTAAAAATGCCATAGAGGCAAATGAGAGTAAAATACAAATTGGTGAATTTAAGAATCTTGACCTTAGTACTAGTGGTAAATGAATGGATCACTTCCATATACCATTTCAACACTCAACCACATCAAATGGGCCAAGAACACTCAAATCAAAAATCAAATGCCACATATGCATAGAGGCATATGAGACACATAGCCATTTCACCAATTTTTGCCCTATGACATTAAACCTTGACCAAAGGGTGTGCAACCATTTCTAAACTTCATATAACCCTAAATTGACCCTAACCCAGGTCCAAGTGAAGCAAGATCAACACTTTACAAAAATAATAAAAAGTGACACATCATCTCTTATGTGTTATGGCCATTTTTGCAAATCTTTGACCAAGATCTTTTGAAATGGATTCAATGGTTTGAAAATGTTTCTAAACCAATAAGAATCACATTAGAGTCAACCAAAGTCAATTCAAAAATAGAAAAATCACATAGTGAGAAAATCCCCCAAAATTTACTCACATACACTTAGCCCAAATTGCAAATCTTCAACCAAGGCCACCATGGCTTGATCTCTTGCTTGTAGAATACTTATATATGATAAACAAACACATTTGCATCAAAGAAACCAGAATCAAATCAAAGGAAAATTCAAAACTCACATACATGTGATAATGGTCATATAACCCAATTATAACATCTTCCCCACTTTACACCCCTCGCCTTTGACTTTTCTTCAACCAAACTTGGTCAACTCTGACCATTTCATCCAAGACCATGTCAAGGTCAACAACTTCCATGTTGACCACCATATCTCATGTTGACTAGGTTGACCAGAATAGAGGAGACAAGTGATGACATTGAAATAAAGAGAAGATCATCTCACTTTTGCCATTTTGCAATTCTTCACCAAAATGAACACCACCACCACCATTCCACTTCTATGAATATATAAATGAGATCCACTAAAGGAATTTCAAAAATTTGAAACTTTTTCTCTTGCGGGCATTTAACCAAACACCTGGCAGGCAGGAGTAAACTTTGTGCCCATACCTCAATTTTACCTTGGACCAAGTCCAACCCTGGCCCCTCTCTGCTGCCTGACACTTCACCTCACCCCTCAGGATCCAGCCAGGCCACTGCACCCCTCTCTCTTGGTCACCATGACCAAAAACCCAACCATGCCGGCCACTTGTCATCCACCATGCCATCCCTTCCTCCTCTCCCATCCATCTCCCCTCACCTTGTCAGCTGACCTCCCCTGACCCTCCTGAGGCTGACCCTGCACGCCCTTGACCGAGACGGTGACCACAGTGGCCAGGAGCACGACGCCCAGACGCGCCCAGAAAACGCCCACGCGCGCCAGGACGCGCACGCTGGCAACCCTGGACGCGACTAGACGCCGCTCGCCCCGTCGACTCAACGCTCCCCTCGACCTCTCCTTTCACCTGTAGCTTCCCATCGATGCCAGGAACCTGCCAGACACGCCCACTGGCCCTCGCACGCCCTGTGGACGACGCCATCGTCGCCGACCATCCGCCCCCGTACCGCCGAGACAGGACGTAGCTAGCATGCTCCCGTGCTCCGTTTTCAGCGCGCCGACGCTCGTCGTGACCGCCTCGACGTCGCCAACACCGCAGCACCCTCACCCGTGACGCTAGCCCACCGTAGCCATCCCAACACCGTCGACCCGCCCCGCACCCTCGGCCTCGACCGCCCGCTATAAAAGGAGGGCGCCCTTGCCCCAAATTCTCACACCACCTTGCTCCAATACCTCCCCGAATCTCCCCGCCCCTTCCCCTCTCCAATTAAGCTCGAGGTCGCCGGAATTTGGACGGAGTCCGCCGCCACGGAAGCTCAGCGCCGCCGTTGATTTCCTCCACCCCAAGCTCTGCCGCGACCACCCTCTGCCTCCTCGTCCACGACAACGTCGCCGCGAACCCTCGCTGTGCCTCGCCGGAGCTCCGGTAAGCCGCCAGCACCAAACCCTCGCCGTGCCTGTGCCGCCGCTCGTCGACGTCGACGACGACCCTGCATCGTTAGATCCCCTTTTAATCCTACGGTCCACAACACAGCTTACCGCTTCGGCGTTTTAAACGCCCTGACAGTGGACCCCACTGTCAGGCGGCCCGCTCGCCTCGCCAGCGTAGCTGGGCCGGCCCAATTAAGTTCCCGCCCCCGTTTAAATTTCAAACTCGGTTAATTCCTTTTTCATTTATTTTACAATCTGATGCTAGCTTAAAAATTTAATAGATCCAAATCTACTGAGCCAAATTCAACAAATTTTATATAGTTAGAAAGCTCATGAAAGGCCCCAGTCAACCCCACTGGATTCAAATCAAAATATGTTGTAGAATTTGAATAGTAAAAATAACAAATCAGTAACTTTTCAAACTTCAAATAAATATTAAAAATCAACCATAAACTATTTTGAGGTGGTTCCACCTCTCAAAAATCACATTTGATGTTGTCTAATTTATTATGTAATAAAATACTATAGTTGTTTCATATGATCATGGGCTAAACTCAAAAAATGGCTATCTGGCCATTTCTAGCTCATTTAAACTATTTCAAAAATAGTATTTAAATTATATGAGGTGTAGCATCTCATTTAAATCATTAATTCAAGTGATTCAATGTGAGTTGATTACACATGTCCTCATGACCCATATGTTCTTATTTGAAAATATTAAATCTTTCATAGTAGTATTTAAATGGTTCAAAACTACTTATTAAAGCATATGAGATGCTTTGGTCTCATTTAAATCTTTGTCTCAAGTAATTCTACATGAGGTAGAGACCATGGTCTATTAACTCTCATAGTGAATTATTTGATGATATTAAATCATTACTATGTTGGTATTAAATTGTATGAGGTGTTCACCTCATTTAAATCATTTTCTCAAATGATAAGTATGAAGAGGTTGACTTTGGTCAACCTAGGTCATATATTATTCATAAGAGAAATTAAATCTTAATAAGATAATGAGAGGAAATTATTTCTCTAAGTAATCAAAAGTAATACTTTATTTAGTATGTGAGGAAATTATTTTCCTAAGTAAGAAAACAACACCTTTACCCACTTAATAGTTATGAGTGGTGCTAGTTTACTTGTGTAAATTATATGAGGTGTTTCACTTCATTTAAATCTTGTCCCAAGTGCTTTCATATGAAGTTTGAACCCCTGGTCCAATACTCTCACATGAAATACTTGAAGATATTAAATCATAATAGGCATTATTAAATGGTATGAGGTATCCCTACCTCATTTAAATCATTTTCTCAAATGATGATGATGAATGGTTGACTTAGGTCAACATAAATTCATATGTGATGGTTTGAGAAATTAAATCTTAAAGAAGATTCAATGAGAGGAAATTATTCCTCAAGAACTATATGGAAACTATCATTTACATATAAAATGAGAGGAAATTATCCTTCCTCAAAGCAATACCACCAATGCACCAAATTGTATAAATTGTGTGAATAGAATAGTTTGTGTGAATATATGCGATGTTTGGAATAGCCAATGAATTGTTTGGTGATTGTATCCTCGTATTCGTTTATAGACGCTAGTACCGGAGACTATCAAGAGGAGGAGGAAGTCTACTTTCAAGGAGAGGAAGACCACTTTGATCAGTACACCACTCAAGGCAAGCTGATATTCTTGCAAGCTATTACCAATGCAAGCTAGGCTAAATGCAAGTTATATTCTTGCAAGATAATACTCTTGCAAAGTGCAAAGCTCACCATGAGCAAGGCATTACCCCATTTTACTTTATGCTTATGATCCTATTTCCCAGTTTTACTCTTACAAGCTTTTGTTTTTGATTATTTATAACTTGCTTTTATAGTTAACTTTGGTCTAGAGATAGAATACTACGAGAGTATCAAACTTAGCCTAGAAAGCTATAAGCTAAGTTAGCACCCCTCATGCCTAGTTGCTAGTGCTAAATGAATAAAATTGACTACTCTAGATGGGAACTTGTGAAATGAAATGACTTTGAAAACCTTGGAATGATGAGTCATTCTATTGAAAGATTTTGAAGGTGAATATGACTCGGTGAATGACTTGGTGAATTTTACCAAAACCGATGGTTGGGTTCGGATGCGATACCATTCCAATTTTACAAGTACCCCCACAATACCTGAAATGGGTAAGGCTTAGCTGGAAATTTATGTATCTTAGTATGGGTTCCCTCTAAACAAGCGTCATCGGGGTTAGGCTAAAGGCTGCCTCTACAACAAAAGAAATGATGAGGAATGACGAGGAACGAGGTGAATGTCCGGCCCAAGCCCTGTGCGCTTCCCGGGTTAACAGCTTGGTTTTCACCGGGAGGCCAAGCTCATGGGGAGAGGTGCCTATACTAGGGTATGTAAGTGAAAGGTTATGGTTGGTAGTCCGCACACGGAGTGTGGTAAATCAGGGCCGCTTAACCCCGACGGATTATTGCAAATGTTGTGGCACAAGTGTACGACCTCTCGCAGAGTGTAGATCTATTCGAATAGCCGCGTCCACGGTTATGGACGGTTGGAAAGGCCATACTGTTCCGTCATCGGACCATTTTCAAAAATGTGACATGTGAAGGGTGACTTGTGATTTGAACTTGAAATGGTGACTTTGATTTGAATCACAACCGAGTTGTGGGAATGACACTAATGTTCCCACTTGAGTAAGTTAGGCAAATGAAGAGGTTTTGTTTACTAAAGTGCTTATGAAATAAAACTGGCTTTATGCAAATGAAACTAGAGCTTAGAACCCCCTTACTATAGTTGATAGTGCTTACATTAGTATTAGTTTGCGAGTACTTTAAAGTACTCATGGCTTTGTCCCTGGCTATTCAAATGGCCAGACTATGAAGAGGAGTACCAGAACCCGGAAGAAGGACAGCAGGACGTCTACGACAACTAGGATCACTCCTGACGTCAACAGTTGCCTGTGGAATAGATGGACTACTACTACGCTACTTCGCTTCCGCTATGTGTTTTGTAATTGATCAATAGATCAACTAGTATTGTAATGAGACTGGATCATGTGATCCCTTGTTGTAAGACAATTATGCGTTGTAATGAATGATGTGTTGTGATATTAATCTATTATGTCTCGCAAAAACAATATTCCTGGGATTGCGAGGAATGGCATAATAGGCATCTGGACTTAAAAATCCGGGTGTTGACATTGGGCATCCCCAAGCTTAGACGCTTGAGTCTTCTTAGAATATGCAGGGGTGAACCACCGGGGCATCCCCAAGCTTAGAGATTTCACTCTCCTTGATCATAGTATATCATCCTCCTCTCTTGACCCTTGAAAACTTCCTCCACACCAAACTCGAAACAAACTCATTAGAGGGTTAGTGCATAATCAAAAACTCACATGTTCAGAGGTGACACAATCATTCTTAACACTTCTGGACATTGCTCAAAGCTACTGGAAGGTAATGGAACAAAGAAATCCACCCAACACAACGAAAGAAGCAATGCGAAATAAAAGGCAGAATCTGTCAAAACAGAACAGTCCGTAAAGACGAATTTTAAAAGGGCACCAGACTTGCTCAAATGAAAATGCCCAAATTGAATGAAAGTTGCGTACATATCTGAGGATCACTCACGTAAATTGGCATAATTTTCTGAATTACCTACAGAGAATTAGACCCAGATTCGTGACAGCAAAGAAATCTGGAACTGCGCAGTAATCCAAATCTAGTACTTACTTTACTATCAAAGACTTTACTTGGCACAACAAAATATAAAACTAAGATAAGGAGAGGTTGCTACAGTAGTAAACAACTTCCAAGACACAAATATAAAACAAAGTACTGTAGCAAAATAACACATGGGTTATCTCCCAAGAAGTTCTTTCTTTATAGCCATTAAGATGGGCTCAAGCAGTTTTAATGTTGCGCTCGCAGAAATAGTATCTCGGAGCAAAAAGAGAGCATCAAGAAGCAAATCCAAAACACATTTAAGTCTAACATGCTTCCTATGAAGAGGAGTCTTGTACACAAATGAATTCATGGAGAACAAAGTGACAAGCATAAGAGGATAAAACACGAGTAACTTCAAGATTCTCAACATAAAGAGGGGAAACTTAATATTATTGAAATGCATATAACCATATTTCCCTCTCTCATAATAACTTTCAGTAGAATCATTGATGAAATCCACAATATACCCATCACTTAAAACATTCTTATCATGGTTCATATGCATAGAAGTATCATTAAATTTGGCATAAGAAGAGTTATTCTCATTAATAGTAATTGGAGTAAGATTATTATCAAGAATTTGAACATGGTAAACAAATTGCATATTAAGGGAATTGTTTTTAGTAATCCAATCATGACTATGACAAGTTTCATAAGGATAGTTAGAACCTATATCATAGCATTCTTTATAATAATCATCGGAGATCGGGGCACAGTGTCATCATAGGAAATAGAATAGTTATCTTTCACGGTCGGTTTATCCGTGTCCACACCATCATTGTTATTAGAAGGAGATGTATCAAGAACATAATGACCAGTAGCTAAAGGATTTTCAAACACCTCTTCCCCAAGCTTAGAGCTTTCTATATCATTATGGGAGGAAGCATGGATAGTACTCGACACTATGGCAATTATTATCATCATTTTCAGAATTAGTTTCCCGTAGATTTGTAATATCAAAAGTAGTGTGCTCATTCAAATCATGATCACTAATGTATGTAAAGGGCATAGGAAGATCATCGTATTCAGATTCATTGTCACAATAATCATTAGGAGCAACATACTTACGGTTACCTAGCGTTATCTCATTCACGCGGGGATACGCCGTTACCTCTTTCTTTTTATTCTCCTTCTTCTTCTTCTTCGTTCCCTTCTTCTTCTTCTTCTCTTCCTTCTCCTCGTTCCCTTCTTTAGGAGGAAGAGGTTTGAAGGGTGGCTTGTCCGCATAACCTGATTTACTTTCAGAAACAATAGAAGAAACTTGGGAGGATCCCTCCTTTTCATTAATTAGTTGAAAACACACAGCGGTCCTATCATATTTTGGCAAGGTGTCATCTTCTAAAATATTTTGTATGTAAGTATTTGTATGGCTATTATTAATGCAATAAGAAAAACACCCATGCAGGACATCATCAATATCAAGATCACTCATATGTAACAAAGAGATTTTTCTCGACAGCTCTTCACACCCCAAAAATAAAGTAAGTTCATCATGCCGATTAGGAGTAATTTCATCATCACAATACAAATTTGCAGCACTTATTGGGTTCAAATTATTATTGGAGGAGCATTGAAAATTAAAATGACCCACTTCATGGCAAACTTCACAAATAAAAGGATAGAGGGCACAAACTTTTTTACCAAGATCATCTAGAGCCCTAAACCACTTTCTAGTTTTTTCATTAGCATGATGGATACAATATTCATCTTTGATTTGATTAATTCCACAAGGTCTATGTATTCCACAAAAATTAACATGCTTATAGGAAATAACATTCTTAGGAGTTTGAGCATGCTCATTACAATAATTAACAACAATTTCATTCTTCATGCAAGCCTCTTTAAAAGGTTCATGATACTTATCAAAATTATTTTTAGGCAATTCTAAATGAGAAGCAAAGGCTTTATAAAGATTTGCAGCAACTTGAGAGTCAAGACCATAAGTAGCACTCGTATTTCGAAATTTATCGGTATCCATAAAAGTTTCAATGCATTCATAATCATAATTTATACCTGACTCTTTACCTTTGTCGTTCTCCCAATCTTCGAGCGTTCTCCTTAATCCGATCAAGAAGATCCCTTTTAAACTCTTCTTTGTTGCGCGTGAATGATCCGGAACAAGTAGCATCCAAGCAAGGTCTTATCTTGAAAAGAAAGTCTTGCATAGAAATTATCAATGATGATATTACCCGGAAGCTCATGATTGGGGCATTTGAGCATTAAAGACTTCAATCTCTCCCATGCTTGGGCAATACTCTCTCCATCATGAGGCCAGAAATTATATATTCGGTTTCGGTCTTTGTGAATTTCACTTGGAGGATAGAATTTAGAATAAAATAGAGGCACAATATCCTTCCAATCAAGAGAATGCTCATCTTTTAGCAGTTTATGCCAATGCGCCGCTTTACCAGTCAACGACATAGAGAATAATTTCTTCTTCACTTCATCCATAGAGATACCCGCACACTTGAATAACCCGCATAATTCATGCAAAAACAAGTAAATGATCTCCAGGATGCACAGTTCCATCCCCTTCATAGCGGTTATCCATAACACGTTCAATAATTTTCATAGGTATTTTATATGGGATACTTTTAGTAGGTGCATTTAAAATATCACAAGCATCATTAGAGTTATCGCATATGGGAGATAAAGTATTATCAAAGAAAATTTTCTCCTCAACGCTTGGGGAACTAAAAAGATCATGAAAACCAGCTTCCCCAAGCTTAGACTTCTCCATAGCATTAGCAGTAATTGCATTCATACTAATAACATCGCTACTAGCATGCAAATGAGGTTCCATTGGTTTTTTAATGTTTGCACCAAACAATTCTAAATCAGGAAAAAGATTAAAAAGCTCACTAAATTTTTTGTTGTTTTCCATTATGCCTAACTAGTGTAAACAAGAAACAAAAAGATGCAATTGCAGGATCTAAAGGAAATAGCTTCGAGCACAAATACAATGGCGCCGTAAAAGTACTCGTTACTCGGAACCGGAGTATGAGTGCCTTTTACCTTTCCTCCCCGACAACGGCGCTGTAAAAGTGCTTGATGTCTACGGGAGCTTCTATTCTTGTAGACAAGTGTTGGGCCTCCAAGAGCGAGAGGTTTGTAGAACAACAGCAAGTTTCCCTTAAGTGGATTACCCAAGGTTTATCGAACTCGAGGAGGAAGAGGTCAAAGATATCCCTCTCATGCAACCCCGCAACCACAAAGCAAGAAGTCTCTTGTGTCCCCAACACACCTAATAGGTGCACTAGTTCGGCGAAGAGATAGTGAAATACGAGGTGGTATGAATAAGTAGTAGCAACGGCACCGTAACGGTGCTTTGCCCGAGACAAGTAAACAAGCAGTAGTAACGCAGCGAGTAGTAACGCAAGTAAAACAATAAACAAGCAGCGATAGCGATATTTAGGAACAAGGCCTAGGGATTATACTTTCACTAGTGGACACTCTCAACATTGATCACATAACGTAACGGATAAATGCATACTCTACACTCTTGTTGGATGATGAACACATTGCGTAGGATTACACGAACCCTCAATGCCGGAGTTAACAAGCTCCACAATAATGCTCATATTTTAGTAACCTTTAGTGTAAGATAGATCAAAAGACTAAACCAAGTACTAACATAGCATGCACACTCGTCACCTTCATGCATATGTAGGAGGAATAGATCACATCAATATTATCATAGCAATAGTTAACTTCGCAATCTACAAGAGATCATGATCATAGCATAAACCAAGTACTAACACGGTGCACACACTGTCGTCTTTACACACGTGCAGGAGGAATAGAACTACTTTAATAACTTTGCTAGAGTAGCACATAGAATAGTGGTGATACCAAACTCATATGAATCTCAATCATGTAAAGCAGCTCATGAGATTATTGTATTGAGGTACATGGGAGAGAGATGAACCACATAGCTACCGGTACAGCCCCGAGCCTCGATGGAGAACTACTCCCTCCTCATGGGAGCAGCAGCGGTGATGAAGATGGCGGTGGAGATGGCAGCGGTGTCGATGGAGAAGCCTTCCGGGGCACTTCCCCGCTCCGGCAGGGTGCCGGAACGGAGACTTCGTCCCCCGAATTGGAGTTTCGCGATGTGGCGGCGCCCCTGGAGTCTTTCTGGAGGTTCGTCTTTTTTCTTCGATGTTTTTAGGTCACGACGGCTTAAATAGGCGAAGAGTCGGAGTCGGAGGGGCCACGGGCTGCCCAAACCATAGGGGGGGCCCCCCTGGCCGCGCCGGGGTGTGGTTTGGTGGCCCTGTCCCCCTTCTCTGGCAGTTCTCGTGTGTTCTGGATGGTTCCGGGAAAAATAGGAACCCTGGTCTTGATTTCGTCCGATTCCGAGAATATTTCGTTACTAGGATTTCGAAACCAAAAACAGCGAGAAAACAACAGAATCGGCACTTCGGCATCTTGTTAATAGGTTAGTTCCAGAAAATGCACGAATATGACATAAAGTGTGCATAAAACATATAGGTATCATCAATAATATGACATAGAACATAAGAAATTATCGATACGTCGGAGACGTATCACTGAGCAGTACAGGAGCTTAGTTGCACAGCGCGTGTTGAGCGTGCAATTGAGCAAAGCTGAGCATGATCAACGCCACAATCTGTTCCAAACACGAGGCGTTGTAAAAGAGCGAGCTATACGGATCATCATTGATGGAGGAAGCTGCAATAATCTGGCTAGCGTTGACATGGTGGAGAAGCTTTCTCTCCCTACAAGACAGCGCGCACATCCATATTACATTCAATGGTTTGAGAGCTCTCGGAAGCTCAAGGTAACAAGAACTACACGTGTGCATTTTACTATTGGTACATATTCTGATTTTGTTGATTGTGATGTTGTACCTATGCAAACTTGTTCTTTGTTACTTGGTAGACCTTGGCAATTTGATAGAGAATTTGTTCATAATGGTAGAACTAATCAGTATTCTCTTATGCATGATGGAAAGAAAATTGGTCTCAAACCTATGACTCCTGAACAAATAGTAAAAGATGATCTTGCTAGAGCTAGTAGAGTAAAAAACGACGAGAAACATAAGAGTGAGAATCAGATTGTTGCTGCAGATTTTGTGCCACATAAGACTAATACTAAATCTGATTCAAACCATGCTACTGAAATTCGTTTGAAAAATCCTTGTTTGCTTGCTAGCAAATCTGATATTGCTGAACTTGATGTGAACACTACTCAATGCTATGCTATTATTTGAAAAGAAGTTCTGTTTTCATTTGAGGATATGCCACCTTCTTTGCCACCTGCGGTTGCTAACCTTTTGCAGAAATTCATTGATGTGTTTCCACAAGATGTACCACCTGGACTACCACCTATCAGTGGGATAGAACACCAGATTGACTTGATTCCAGGTGCTTCGCTGCCCAACCGTGCGCCATATCGTACCAATCCTGAAGAGACGAAAGAGATTCAGCGACAAATTCAGGTTCTCCAAGATAAAGGTTACATTCGTGAGTCTCTTAGTTCATGTGCTGTTCCTATTATTTTGGTACCTAAGAAAGATGGTTCTTCACGCATGTGTACTGATTGTAGAGCTATTAATAATATTACCATTCGATACCGTCACCCTATACCACGTTTGGATGATATGCTTGATGAGTTGAGTGGTTCTATTATGTTCTCTAAAGTTGATTTGCATAGTGGTTACCACCAGATTCGTATGCAATTAGGAGATGAATGGAAAACAGCGTTTAAAACTAAGTTCGGTTTATATGAGTGGTTGGTAATGCCTTTTGGTTTAACTAATGCACCTAGTACTTTCATGAGACTGATGAACAAAGTTTTACGTGCTTTTATTGGTCGTTTTGTGGTGGTATACTTCGATGATATTCTGATTTATAGCAAATCTTTGGAGGATCACTTGGATCATTTACGTGCTGTTTTCCATGCTTTACGTGATGCACGTTTGTATGGTAATCTTGAGAAGTGCACCTTTCGCACCAATCGAGTTGCGTTTCTTGGCTATGTTGTTACTGCGCAGGGTATTAAAGTTGATCCAGCCAAGATTGAGGCAATTGAGAGTTGGCCGCAGCCAAAGACGGTCACACAAGTGAGGAGCTTTCTTGGCCTCGCTGGTTTCTATATGCGCTTTGTGAAAGATTTTAGATCCATTGCTACGCCGCTGAATGAGCTTACAAAGAAGGATGTGCCCTTTGTGTGGGGCGATGCACAACAAGAAGCCTTCATGATTCTGAAAGATAAGTTAACACATGCTCCATTACTCCAACTTCCTGATTTCAATAAGACTTTTGAGCTTGAATGTGATGCTGTGGAATTGGTTTGGGAGGTGTGTTATTACAAGAGGGCAAACCTGTTGCATATTTTAGTGAAAAATTAAGTGGGCCAGTCTGAACTATTCTACTTATGATAAAGAATTATATGCGCTGGTTCGGACATTAGAAACTTGGCAACATTATTTATGGCCTAAAGAATTTGTTATACATTCTGATCATGAATCTTTGAAGCATATTCGTAGTCAAGCTAAGTTGAATCATCGCCATGCAAAGTGGGTTGAGTTTATTGAGTCTTTTCCTTATGTTATCAAACACAAAAAGGGTAAAGATAATGTTATTGCTGATGCTTTGTCGCGCCGTTATACTATGCTATCTCAACTTGACTTCAAGATTTTTGGTTTAGAAACCATAAAGGAACAATACTTGCATGATGCTGATTTTAAAGATGTGTTGCTGAATTGTAAAGATGGTAGAACATGGAACAAATTCGTCCTCAATGATGGATTTGTGTTCCGTGCTAACAAGCTATGCATCCCAGATAGTTCCGTTCGTATTTTGTTGTTGCAGGAGGCGCATGGAGGAGGATTGATGGGTCACTTTGGTGTGAAGAAGACGGAGGATGTACTTGCTGCACACTTCTTTTGGCCACGTATGCGTCGAGATGTTGAGAGATTTGTGGCACGCTGCACTACATATCAAAAAGCTAAGTCTCGACTTAATCCACATGGTTTATATATGCCTCTTCCTGTTCCTAGTGTACCTTGGGAGGATATTTCTATGGATTTCGTTTCGGGTTTGCCTCGTACACAGAAGGGGAGGGATAGTATCTTTGTTGTTGTGGATAGGTTTTCTAAGATGGCACACTTTATTCCATGTCACAAAACTGATGATGCTACACATGTTGCTGATTTGTTCTTTCGCGAAATTGTGCGTTTACATGGTGTGCCAAATACTATTGTTTCTGATCGTGATACTAAGTTTCTTAGTCACTTTTGGAGATGTTTATGGGCTAAGTTGGGGACTAAATTGTTGTTTAGTACTACATGTCATCCCCAAACTGATGGACAAACTAAAGTAGTAAATAGAACATTGTCTACTATGCTGCGGGCTGTTTTGAAGAAGAACTTAAAATTGTGGGAAGAATTTTTACCTCATATTGAATTTTCTTACAATCGTTCGCTGCATTCTACCACTAAGATGTGCCCTTTTGAGATTGTGTATGGTTTTGTTCCACGTGCACCTATTGATTTATTGCCTTTACCATCTTCGGTGCAAAATGATTTGGATGCTACACAACGTGCTGAATTGATATTAAAATTGCATGAGATTACTAAAGACAACATCGAACGCATGAATGCTAAGTATAAAATTGTTGGGGATAGAGGAAGAAAACATGTTGTGTTTGATGTTGGTGATCTTGTTTGGTTGCATTTGCGCAAAGACCGTTTTCCTGCATTGCGCAAGTCTAACTTAATGCCCGTGCCGCTGGTCCTTTTAAGGTGTTAGAGAAAATAAATGATAATGCATATAAACTTGAGCTTCCTGCAGAAGAGAGAGGATTTGGTGACTAGGTGTATACGTGAGCACCCTCTAGATGCCGCACGATCTGCATTGAGATCCGGTTCTAGTCAATTGGGTCGGTTGCCTTGACGTTGTCTTATGCATCGCTAAGCGTACTTGGCGTTGGCTGCGGGTCCCGTGTTTCAATGATTGGTAGCGCCTACGTGATTTGGAAGTGTTGTTAGTGCTGATGTGGTTTGCTAACTCAAGAATGATGATAACAAGGGTTTGCTAAATGTGACACATGTCAACCAATGGATGCGTGCTCACGTATACACCCGGTCACCAGGCTTCTTTTGTCCTGCAAAATTGGGTCCGGTAAGTCCTACATTTAACATTGCAGATTTGAAGCCTTACTTTTGTGAAGAAGATGAGCTTGCGTCGAGGACGACTTCAATTCAAGAAGGGGGGCATGATGAGGACATCCCATCTATTGATATAACCGCTGTACCTACAACCACACAAATGCAAGGACCAATCACTCGAGCTCGTGCCAAACAACTTAACTATCAGGTACTTTCGTTTCTTGGAACTATTCCTCATATACATGAGAATATGATGCTGCCTAAATCAGATATGTTTGTTACTCTTAGGAATGATGGACCTAGCATGGATGAGGAGGACAAGCATTGGAGTATGATCACACATGGAGGAGATGGCAGCAAGCACTTGAGGATTGAAGATGACGCCACAAGTGGAGATTTCAGGACTTTGAAGCCACCATAAGAAGAGATGAAGACATGGACGAAATATAGAGTTCTCAACTTCATAATTTCGTCCATAGCATAATATGGTGCTGCATCACCTTTAGTTTTGGGCCAGGCCCATGTCATTTTCGCAGGAATTAAGTCAGCCACTTTTTAGAGTCCGTATTGAAGGGGGAAAGGCCTTCTAGGGTTTGATTCGGCCACCATACGTATGGCTGGTCGAAACCCCACATTTTCCTCCTTTAAATACCCCCATAGCCGTCATGTTTAGATTCGGATTTTGATTAGATTAAAAGTTAGCCATCGCTGCAACTCTCGTGTACTTCTTTTGAGGCCAACACCCAGAACAAGACCGATTATTCGGAATCCCACCTTTTTTCAATAAAGCTTTCATCTTTCATCCGCAATATTCTGATTGCATCATTAGTTCTTACTTGTTCTCGATTTCAGGTGGGAATTAAGACCCTCGCTGGTCAGGCTGATCGTGCATCCGCAAGATCAGTAACTTCCGGAGATTGTCCTAGCGATTGCATTGGCGCACGAGCTTTGCACGTGTAGTCGGATCGTCAAGCACGAACTCCACCAACAAATCTATCTATCCACGTCTCATCGAAAGATCGGCCATCTTAGCCCTATCAACGACTATTTTCTAGCCGGCGGCATCTACCCAAGGTGGCAGATATTTGTGAAGCCAGTTTACAAACCACCCGGTAAGAAAAAACTTCAGTTTCAAAATGCACAAGCAGCGGCTAGAGAATAAATGGAGAGAATATTTGGAGTTTTGCTAGCCCAATTTGCTATTGTGAGAGTACCGGCTAGATTCTGGATCAAAAGATTCTTTGGTACATTATGAACGCTTGTGTCATCATGCGTAACATAATCATTGAGAATGAGCGAGGGCAAGATAATGACTACTCACACTATGAGTTGATGGGACACCCCGTGCAAATGCGTAGAGAAGTAGAGAGGGTAGCCCGTTTCATTGCCTCGTACAAAGCTATTCGAGAGAACGATATGCATGATCAGCTTCAAAAAGATCTCATCGAGTAGTGGTGGACGTGGAATGGACAATTCGTGATCTATTTGTTCTATTGTTGACGAACTATATGATGTATTGACAATAAACTATTTGTTTGTGTTGTAATAATAATTGAACTATATTATTGATGTCTTTTTTGGTTTTGCTTGATCTTCATTGTTTTATATTTGTTGTTATTTGGTGTTTATTGAGGTGCCAGCGTGCTTTATTTTAGCGCGTCTATTAAAATGCTTCTTTCCACGCCTGATACTTATGGACACCCGATGAAGCGATCCCCTTCCGCACACGTAAAACTAGCAAAACATATGTCGTAAACTCGTTTAAACGTGGCGGCTGTTTTAGGCGTGTGTTGGAGATGCTCTTACATCCTCGAAGTAGGCTTTCGCCCCGCTTTATAAATAAAGCCGCACACGGCCAAACCGATACAAGGTAGTGAGGGAGACCTCTTACAAAGCAGATCAAAGATACAAACAGAGAACACAAAGGAGATGTGATGCGCGTAGATGACACGTCCGTTGGGAACCCCAAGAGGAAGGTATGATGCGCACAGCAGTAAGTTTCCCCTCAGAAAGAAACCAAGGTTTATCGAACCAGGAGGAGCCAAGAAGCACGTTGAAGGTTGATGGTGGCGGAATGTAATGCGGCGCAACACCAGGGATTCCGGCGCCAACGTGGAACCTGCACAACACAACCAAAGTACTTTGCCCCAACGAAACAGAGTGAGGTTGTCAATCTCACCGGCTTGCCGTAACAAAGGATTAACCGTATTGTGTGGAAGATGATTGTTTGCGTAAAACAAGTAAAACAAGTATTGCAGTAGATTGTATGCGATGTAAAGAATAGGACCGGGGTCCACAGCTCACTAGAGGTGTCTCTCCCATAAGATAAAAGCATGTTGGGTGAACAAATTACAGTCGGGCAATTGACAAATAGAGAGGGCATAACAATGCACATACATGACATGATAAATATAGTGAGATTTAATTGGGCATTACGACAAAGTACATAGACCGCTATCCAAAGCATGCATCTATGCCTAAAAAGTCCACCTTCGAGGTTATCATCCGAACCCCTTCCAGTATTAAGTTGCAAAACAACGGACAATTGCATTAAGTATGGTGCGTAATGTAATCAATAACTACATCCTTAGACATAGCATCAATGTTTTATCCCTAGTGGCAACAAGACATCCACAACCTTAGAACTTTCGTCACTCGTCCCGTATTTAATGGAGGCATGAACACACCGATACGTCTCCGACGTATCGATAATTTCTTATGTTCCATGCCATATTATTGATGATACCTACATGTTTTATGCACACTTTATGTCATATTCGTGCATTTTCTGGAACTAACCTATTAACAAGATGCCGAAGAGCCAGTTCCTGTTTTCTGCTGTTTTTGGTTCCGAAAATCCTAGTAAAGAAATATTCTCGGAATTGGACGAAATCAAGACCCAGATCCCTACTTTTCCCGGAGCCTTCCAGAACACCCGAGAGCCGCCAGAGGGAGCCCCGGGGGCCCCACACCACACCCCGGCGCGGCCGGAGGGGGGCCACGCCGCCCTATGGTGTGGCCCCCCAGGCCCCCTCCGAGGCTGCCCTTCCGCCTATTTAAAGCCTCCGTCGCGAAAACCCTGATGCGAAGAACCACGATACGGAAAACCTTCCAGAGCCGCCGCCATCGCGAAGCCAAGATCTGGAGGACAGGAGTCTCTGTTCCGGCACCCTGCCGGAGCGGGGAAGTGCCCCCGGAAGGCTTCTCCATCATCACCGCTGCTGCTCCCATGAGGAGGGAGTAGTTCTCCATCGAGGCTCGGGGCTGTACCGGTAGCTATGTGGTTCATCTCTCTCCTATGTGCTTCAATACAATAATCTCATGAGCTGCCTTACATGATTGAGATTCATATGATGATGCTTGTAATCTAGATGTCGTTATGCTAGTCAAGTGAATTTTACTTATGTGATCTCCGGAGACTCCTTGTCCCACGTGTGTAAAGGTGACAGTGTGTGCACCGTGTGGGTCTCTTAGGCTATATTTCACAGAATACTTATTCACCGTTATGAATGGCATAGTGAAGTGCTTATTTATATCTCTTTATGATTGCAATGTATTTTGTATCGCAATTTATCTATGTGCTACTCTAGCAATGTTATTAAAGTAGTTTTATTCCTCCCGCACGGTGTAATGGTGACAGTGCGTGCATCCGTGTTAGTACTTGGTTTATGCTATGATTATGATCTCTTGTAGATTATGAAGTTAACTATTGCTATGATAGTATTGATGTGTATTATTCCTCCTACATAGCATGAAGGTGACAGTGTGCATTCTATGTTAGTACTTGGTTTAGTCGAATTGATCTTTCATGCACTCTAAGGTTATTTAAATATGAACATTGAATTGTGGAGCTTGTTAACTCCGGCATTGAGGGTTCGTGTAATCCTACGCAATGTGTTCATCATCCAACAAGAGTGTAGAGTATGCATTTATCTATTCTCGTTATGTGATCAATGTTGAGAGTGTCCACTAGTGAAAGTCTAATCTCTAGGCCTTGTTCCTAAATATCGCTATCGCTGCTTGTTTACTCGTTTTACTGCGTTACTACCGATGCGTTACTACCGCTTGTTTACTCGTCCCGGGCAAAGCACTTTTCCGGTGCCATTGCTACTGCTCATATATATTCATACCACCTGTATTTCACTATCTCTTCGTCGAACTAGTACACCTATTAGGTGTGTTGGGGACACAAGAGACTTCTTGCTTTGTGGTTGCAGGGTTGCATGAGAGGGATATCTTTGACCTCTTCCTCCCTGAGTTCGATAAACCTTGGGTGATCCACTTAAGGGAAACTTGCTGCTGTTCTACAAACCTCTGCTCCTGGAGGCCCAACACTGTCTACAAGAATAGAAGCACCCGTAGACATCAAGCACTTTTCTGGCGCCGTTGCCGGGGAGGAAAGGTAAAAAGGCTCTCATACTCCGGTCCCAGGCATAAGTACTTTTCTGTTACCGTTGTGTGTGTGCTCGAAGCTATTTCCTTTAGATCCTGCAATTGCATCTTTTTGTTTCTTGTTTACACTAGTTTGGCATAATGGACAACAATGAGCTTCTTATTCTATTTCCCGATTTAAAACATGGATTGTTTGATGCGAAAATTAAAAAACCTATGGAATCTTATTTGCATGCCGGTAGTAATATTAGTATGAACGCTTTGAACACCATTGTTGATAATAATGTAGAAAGTTCTAAGCTTGGGGAAGCTGGTTTTCATGATCTTTTTAGTCCCCCAAGCATTGAGGAGAAAATTTTCTTTGATGATACTTTGCCTCCTAATTATGATGATTATAATAGTGGTCTTTTGGTACAACCTACTATGGAGAGTAAATTTTGTTGTGATTATACTATGCCTCCTACACTTGATGAGAATAATAATGATAGCTACTTTGTTGAATTTGCTCCCACTATTACTAATAAAATTGACTATGCCTATGTGGAGAGTAATAATTTTATGCATGAGACTCATGATAAGAATGCTTTATGTGATATTTATATTGTTGAGTTTGCTCATGTTGCTACTGAAAGTTATTATGAGAGAGGAAAATATGGTTGTAGAAATTTTCATGTTACTAAAACACCTCTCTATGTGCTGAAATTTTTGAAGCTACACTTGTTTTATCTTCCTATGCTTGTTACTTTGTTCCTCATGAACTTGTTTATTTACAAGATTCCTATGCATAGGAAGCATGTTAGACTTAAATGTGTTTTGAATTTGCCTCTTGATGCTCTCTTTTGCTTCACATACTATCTCTTGCGAGTGCAACATTAAAACTGCTGAGCCCATCTTAATGGCTATAAAGAAAAGAATTTCTTGGGAGATAACCCATGTGTTATTTTGCTACAGTACTTTGTTTTATGTTTGTGTCTTGGAAGTTGTTTACTACTGTAGCAACCTCTCCTTATCTTAGTTTTATGTTTTGTTGTGCCAAGTAAAGTCTTTGATAGTAAAGTAAGTACTAGATTTGGATTAATGCGCAGTTCCAGATTTCTTTGCTGTCACGAATCTGGGTCTACCTCCCTGTAGGTAGCTCAGAAAATTAAGCCAATTTACGTGCATGATCCTCAGATATGTACGCAACTTTCATTAAATTTGAGCATTTTCATTTGAGCAAGTCTGGTGGCCTAATAAAATCCATCTTTACGGACTGTTCTGTTTTGACAGATTCTGCCTTTTATTTCGCATTTCCGCTTTTGCTATGTTGGATGAATTTATTTGATCCATTAATGTCCAGTAGCTTTATGCAATGTCCAGAAATGTTAAGAATGATTGTGTCACCTCTGAACATATTAATTTTTATTGTGCACTAACCCTCTAATGAGTTGTTTCGAGTTTGGTGTGGAGGAAGTTTTCAAGGATCAAGAGAGGAGTATGATGCAATATGATCAAGGAGAGTGAAAGCTCTAAGCTTGGGGATGCCCCGGTGGTTCACCCCTTCTTCATCGACAACATTATCAGGTTCCTCCCCTGAAACTGTATTTTTATTCCGTCACATCTTATGCACTTTGCTTGGAGCGTCGGTTTGTTTTTGTTTTTGTTTTGTTTGAATAAAATGGATCCTAGCATTCACCTTGTGGGAGAGAGACACGCTCCGCTCGTAGCATATGGACAAGTATGTCCTTAGGCTCTACTCATAGTATTCATGGCGAAGTTTCTTCTTCGTTAAATTGTTATATGGTTGGAATTGGAAAATACTACATGTAGTAACTCTAAAATGTCTTGGATAATTTGATACTTGGCAATTGTTGTGCTCATGTTTAAGCTCTTGCATCATATACTTTGCACCCATTAATGAAGAAACACTTAGAGCTTGCTAATTTGGTTTGCATATTTGGTTTCTCTAGAGTCTAGATAACATCTAGTATTGAGTTTTGAACAACAAGGAAGACGGTGTAGAGTCTTATAATGTTTACAATATGTCTTTTATGTGAGTTTTGCTGTACCGTTCATCCTTGTGTTTGTTTCAAATAACCTTGCTAGCCTAAACCATGTATCGAGAGGGAATACTTCTCATGCATCCAAAATACTTGAGCCAACCACTATGCCATTTGTGTCCACCATACCTACCTACTACATGGTATTTATCCGCCATTCCAAAGTAAATTGCTTGAGTGCTACCTTTAAAATTCCATCATTCACCTTTGCAATATATAGCTCATGGGACAAATAGCTTAAAAACTATTGTGGTATTGAATATGTACTTATGCACTTTATCTCTTATTAAGTTGCTTGTTGTGCGATAACCATGTTTCAGGGGACGCCATCAACTATTCTTTGTTGAATATCATGTGAGTTGCTATGCATGTCCGTCTTGTCTGAAGTAAGAGAGATCTACCACCTTCATGGTTGGAGCATGCATATTGTTAGAGAAGAACATTGGGCCGCTAACTTAAGCCATGATTCATGGTGGAAGTTTCAGTTTTGGACATATATCCTCAATCTCATATGAGAACACTAATTGTTGCCACATGCTTATGCATTAAAGAGGAGTCCATTATCTGTTGTCCATGTTGTCCCGGTATGGATGTCTAAGTTGAGAATAATCAAAAGCGAGAAATCCAAAATGCGAGCTTTCTCCTTAGACCTTTGTACAAGGCGGCATGGAGGTACCCCATTGTGACACTTGGTTAAAACATGTGCATTGCAAAGATCCGGTAGTCCAAGCTAATTAGGACAAGGTGCGGGCACTATTAGTATACTATGCATGAGGCTTGCAACTTGTAAGATATAATTTACATAACTCATATGCTTTATTACTACCGTTGACAAAATTGTTTCATGTTTTCAAAATAAAAGCTCTAGCACAAATATAGCAATCGATGCTTTCCTCTTTGAAGGACCATTCTTTTTACTTTTATGTTGAGTCAGTTCACATATCTCTCTCCACCTCAAGAAGCAAACACTTGTGTGAACCGTGCATTGATTCCTACATACTTGCATATTGCACTTGTTATATTACTCTATGTTGACAATTATCCATGAGATATACATGTTACAAGTTGAAAGCAACCGCTGAAACTTAATCTTCCTTTGTGTTGCTTCAATACCTTTACTTTGATTTATTGCTTTATGAGTTAACTCTTATGCAAGACTTGTTGATGCTTGTCTTGAAGTACTATTCATGAAAAGTCGTTGCTTTATGATTCACTTGTTTACTCATGTCATTACCATTGTTTTGATCGCTGCATTCATTACATATGCTTACAATAGTATGATCAAGTTTATGATGGCATGTCACTTCAGAAATTATCTTTGTTATCGTTTTACCTGCTCGGGACGAGCAGAACTAAGCTTGGGGATGCTTGATACGTCTCCGACGTATCGATAATTTCTTATGTTCCATGCCATATTATTGATGATACCTACATGTTTTATGCACACTTTATGTCATATTCGTGCATTTTCCGGAACTAACCTATTAACAAGATGCCGAAGAGCCGCTTCCGTTTTCTGCTGTTTTTGGTTCCGTAAATCCTAGTAAAGAAATATTCTCGGAATTGGACGAAATCAAGACCCAGGTCCCTATTTTTCCCGGAGCCTTCCAGAACACCCGAGAGCCACCAGAGGGAAGCCCTGGGGGCCACACACCACACCCTGGCGCGGCCAGAGGGGGGCCGCGCCGCCCTATGGTGTGGGCCCCCCAGGCCCCCTCCGAGGCTGCCCTTCCGCCTATTTAAAGCCTCCGTCGCGAAAACCCCGATGCGAAGAACCACGATACGGAAATCCTTCCGCAGCCGCCGCCATCGCGAAGCCAAGATCCGGGGGACAGGAGTCTCTGCTCCGGCACCCCGCCGGAGCGGGGAAGTGCCCCGGAAGGCTTCTCCATCATCACCGCTGTCTGCTCCCATGAGGAGGGAGTAGTTCTCCATCGAGGCTCGGGGCTGTACCGGTAGCTATGTGGTTCATCTCTCTCCTATGTGCTTCAATACAATAATCTCATGAGCTGCCTTACATGATTGAGATTCATATGATGATGCTTGTAATCTAGATGTCGTTATGCTAGTCAAGTGAATTTTACTTATGTGATCTCCGGAGACTCCTTGTCCCACGTGTGTAAAGGTGACAGAGTGTGTGCACCGTGTGGATCTCTTAGGCTATATTTCACGAATACTTATTCACCGTTATGAATGGCATAGTGAAGTGCTTATTTATATCTCTTTATGATTGCAATGTATTTTGTATCGCAATTTATCTATGTGCTACTCTAGCAATGTTATTAAAGTAGTTTTATTCCTCCCGCACGGTGTAATGGTGACAGTGTGTGCATCCGTGTTAGTACTTGGTTTATGCTATGATTATGATCTCTTGTAGATTATGAAGTTAACTATTGCTATGATAGTATTGATGTGTATTATTCCTCCTACATAGCATGAAGGTGACAAGTGTGCATGCTATGTTAGTACTTGGTTTAGTCGAATTGATCTTTCATGCACTCTAAGGTTATTTAAATATGAACATTGAATTGTGGAGCTTGTTAACTCCGGCATTGAGGGTTCGTGTAATCCTACGCAATGTGTTCATCATCCAACAAGAGTGTAGAGTATGCATTTATCTATTCCGTTATGTGATCAATGTTGAGAGTGTCCACTAGTGAAAGTCTAATCCCTAGGCCTTGTTCCTAAATATCGCTATCGCTGCTTGTTTACTCGTTTTATCTGCGTTACTACTGCTTGTTTACTCGTCCCGGGCAAAGCATTTTTCTCGGTGCCGTTGCTACTCGCTCATATATATTCATACCACCTGTATTTCACTATCTCTTCGCCGAACTAGTACACCTATTAGGTGTGTTGGGGACACAAGAGACTTCTTGCTTTGTGGTTGCAGGGTTGCATGAGAGGGATATCTTTGACCTCTTCCTCCCTGAGATCGATAAACCTTGGGTGATCCACTTAAGGGAAACTTGCTGCTGTTCTACAAACCTCTGCTCTTGGAGGCCCAACACTGTCTACAAGAATAGAAGCACCCGTAGACATCACCCACTATCGAGCATAAATACTCCCTCCTGGAGTTAAGAGCAAAAACTTGGCCAGAGCCTCTACTAATAACAGAGAGCATGCAAGATCATAAACAACACATAGGTAATAACTTGATAATTAACATAACATAGTATTCTCTATCCATCGGATCCCGACAAACACAACATATAGTATTACAGTATAGATGATCTTGATCATGTTAGGCAGCTCACAAGATCCAACAATGAAGCACAATGAGGAGAAGACAACCATCTAGCTACTCGCTATGGACCCATAGTCCAGGGGTGAACTACTCACTCATCACTCCGGAGGCGACCATGGCGGTGAAGAGTCTTCCGGAGATGAATCCCCTCTCCGGCAGGGTGCCGGAGGAGATCTCCGGAATCCCCCGAGATGGGATTGGCGGCGGCGGCGTCTCGCAAGGTTTTCCGTATCGTGGCTCTCGGTACTGGGGGTTTCGCGACGAAGGCTATTTGTAGGCGGAAGGGCAGGTAAAGGGGCGTCACGAGGGGCCCAGACGACAGGCCGGCGCCTCCTTCGGTCTTCTGGAAGCTTCGTGGCAAAATAGGACCCTGGGCGTTGATTTCGTCCAATTCCGAGAATATTTCTTTACTAGGATTTCTGAAACCAAAAACAGCGTAAAACAAGAATCGGCTCTTCGGCATCTTGTTAATAGGTTAGTTCCGGAAAATTCACGAATATGACATAAAGTGTGCATAAAACATGTAGATATCATCAATAATGTGGCATGGAACATAAGAAATTATCGATACGTCGGAGACGTATCAGCATCCCCAAGCTTAGTTCGCTCGTCCCGAGCGGTAAACGATAACAAAGATAATTTCTGGAGTGACATGCCATCATAACCTTGATCATACTACTGTAAGCATATGTAATGAATGCAGCGATCAAAACAATGGTAATGACATGAGTAAACAAATGAATCATAAAGCAAAGACTTTTCATGAATAGCACTTCAAGACAAACATCAATAAGTCTTGCATAAGAGTTAACTCATGAAGCAATAAATCAAAGTAAAGGTATTGAAGCAACACAAAGGAAGATTAAGTTTCAGCGGTTGCTTTCAACTTGTAACATGTATATCTCATGGATAATTGTCAACATAGAGTAATATAACAAGTGCAATATGCAAGTATGTAGGAATCAATGCACAGCTCACACAAGTGTTTGCTTCTTGAGGTGGAGAGAGATAGGTGAACCGACTCAACATAAAAGTAAAAGAAAGGTCCTTCAAACAGAAAGCATCGATTGCTATATTTGTGCTAGAGCTTTTATTTTGAAAACATGAAACAATTTTGTCAACGGTAGTAATAAAGCATATGAGTTATGTAAATTATATCTTACAAGTTGCAAGCCTCATGCATAGTATACTAATAGTGCCCGCACCTTGTCCTAATTAGCTTGGACTACCGGATCATCGCAATACACATGTTTTAACCAAGTGTCACAATGGGGTACCTCCATGCCGCCCGTACAAAGGTCTAACGAGAAAGCTCGCATTTTGGATTTCTCGCTTTTGATTATTCTCAACTTAGACATCCATACCGGGACAACATGGACAACGGATAATGGACTCCTCTTTAATGCATAAGCATGTGGCAACAATTATTATTCTCATATGAGATTGAGGATATATGTCCAAAACTGAAACTTCCACCATGAATCATGACTTTAGTTAGCGGCCCAATGTTCTTCTCTAACAATATGTATGCTCCAACCATTAAGGTGGTAGATCTCTCTTACTTCGTACAAGACGGACATGCATAGCAACTCACATGATATTCAACAAAGAATAGTTGATGGCGTCCCCGAAACATGGTTATCGCACAACAAGCAACTTAATAAGAGATAAAGTGCATAAGTACATATTCAATACCACAATAGTTTTTAAGCTATTTGTCCCATGAGCTATATATTGTAAAGGCGAATGATGGAATTTTAAAGGTAGCACTCAAGCAATTTACTTTGGAATGGCGGAGAAATACCATGTAGTAGGTAGGTATGGTGGACACAAATGGCATAGTGGTTGGCTCAAGGATTTTGGATGCATGAGAAGTATTCCCTCTCGATACAAGGTTTAGGCTAGCACGGTTTATTTGAAACAAACACAAGGATGAACCGGTGCAGCAAAACTCACATAAAAGACATATTGTAAACATTATAAGACTCTACACCGTCTTCCTTGTTGTTCAAAACTCAATACTAGATATTATCTAGACTTTAGAGAGACCAAATATGCAAACCAAATTAGCAAGCTCTAAGTATTTCTTCATTAATGGGTGCAAAGTATATGATGCAAGAGCTTAAACATGAACACAACAATTGCCAAGTATCAAATTATTCAAGACATTTTAGAATTACTACATGTAGCATTTCCCGATTCCAACCATATAACAATTTAACGAAGAAGATTCAACCTTCGCCATGAATACTATGAGTAAAGCCTAAGGACATATTTGTCCATATGCAACAACGGAGCGTGTCTCTCTCCCACACAATGAATGCTAGGATCCATTTATTCAAACAAAAACAAAAACAAAAACAAACCGACGCTCCAAGCAAAGTACATAAGATGTGGCCGAATAAAAATATAGTTTCGGGGAGGAACTCTGATAATGTTGTCGATGAAGAAGGGGATGCCTTGGGCATCCCCAAGCTTAGACGCTTGAGTCTTCTTAAAATATGCAGGGGTGAACCACCGGGGCATCCCCAAGCTTAGAGCTTTCACTCTCCTTGATCATATTGCATCATACTCCTCTCTTGATCCTTGAAAACTTCCTCCACACCAAACTCGAAACAACTCATTAGAGGGTTAGTGTACAATAAAAATTAACATGTTCAGAGGTGACACAATCATTCTTAACACTTCTGGACATTGCATAAAGCTACTGGACATTAATGGATCAAAGAAATTCATCCAACATAGCAAAAGAGGCAATGCGAAATAAAAGGCAGAATCTATCAAAACAGAACAGTCTGTAAAGATGGATTTTATTTTTTTTTGACCAACGTAAAGATGGATTTTATTGAGGCATCAGACTTGCTCAAATGAAAATGCCCAAATTGAATGAAAGTTGCGTACATATCTGAGGATCACTCACGTAAATTGGCATAATTTTCTGAGTTACCTACAGAGAATTAGGCCCAGATTCGTGACAGCAAAGAAATCTGTTTCTGCGCAGTAATCCAAATCTAGTATGAACTTTACTATCAAAGACTTTACTTGGCACAACAAAACATAAAACTAAGATAAGGAGAGGTTGCTACAGTAGTAAACAACTTCCAAGACTCAAATATAAAACAAAAATACTGTAGTAAAAACATGGGTTGTCTCCCATAAGCGCTTTTCTTTAACGCCTTTCAGCTAGGCGCAGAAAGTGTATATCAAGTATTATCAAAAGGTGATGCATCTTCAGCGGGGTTTGGAGTTTTCTCAACCATGCATAGTATATTGGATACATAAGTTTCAGCGGCTCCCTTTTCATTAGTCTTGGGCTTGCTACTCTCATCAAACAAATTTTCAGGAACAAGCCAAGCATAGTTATTTTCTAGCGCTTCATTCATCGCTAGGAGCTTACATGGTATCAGCGCTTTGATCTCCCCACCATCATTAATATTATTAGTGTACCTTACTCTCTACATGTCCATCTTTTCAAGTATACTAACAAAATTGGTATAAGAACCAAGCATCTTATATTTAGTAAAGACTTTTCTAGCCTCTCTTGCTATACTACCAAATTCTCTAAGAAGGGTTTCTAAAACAAAATCTTTCTTTTCCCCTTCTTCCATATCACCGAGTGTAAGAAACATGTGTTGGATTATAGGATTGAGATTAACAAATTTAGTTTCCAACATGCGAACTAAAGCAAGACAGCAGCAATTTCATAAGTAGGAGCAAGTTCTACCAAGTGTCTATCTTCAAAATCTTCAACGGTACTAACATGATTGAAAAATTCTTCTATATTATTTCTCCCAACTATGGACCCACGTCCTACCGGTATGTCTTTTACGGTAAAATTAAAAGGAAACATGATGAATCAAGTAAAGTAAATGCAAGTAACTAGTTTTTTTGTGTTTTTGATATAGAGTGCAGGACAGTAAATAAAGTAAAGCTAGCAACTAATTTTTTTGTGTTTTGATATAATGCAGCAAACAAAGTAGTAAATAAAATAAAGCAAGACAAAAACAAAGTAAAGAGATTGGGAAGTGGAGACTCCCCTTGCAGCGTGTCTTGATCTCCCCGGCAACGGCGCCAGAAAACAGTCTTGATGCGCGTAGATGACACGTCCGTTGGGAACCCCAAGAGGAAGGTATGATGCGCACAGCAGTAAGTTTTCCCTCAGAAAGAAACCAAGGTTTATCGAACCAGGAGGAGCCAAGAAGCACGTTGAAGGTTGATGGTGGCGGAATGTAATGCGGCGCAACACCAGGGATTCCGGCGCCAACGTGGAACCTGCACAACACAACCAAAGTACTTTGCCCCAACGAAACAGGTGAGGTTGTCAATCTCACCGGCTTGCCGTAACAAAGGATTAACCGTATTGTGTGGAAGATGATTGTTTGCGTGAAAACAATAAAACAAGTATTGCAATAGATTGTATGCGATGTAAAGAATAGGACCGGGGTCCACAGTTCACTAGAGGTGTCTCTCCCATAAGATAAAAGCATGTTGGGTGAACAAATTACGGTCGGGCAATTGACAAATAGAGAGGGCATAACAATGCACATACATGACATGATAAATATAGTGAGATTTAATTGGGCATTACGACAAAGTACATAGACCGCCATCCAGCATGCATCTATGCCTAAAAAGTCCACCTTCAGGTTATCATCTGAACCCCTTCCAGTATTAAGTTGCAAAACAACAGACAATTGCATTAAGTATGGTGCGTAATGTAATCAATAACTACATCCTTAGATATAGCATCAATGTTTTATCCCTAGTGGCAACATCACATCCATAACCTTAGAACTTTCTGTCACTCGTCCCGCATTTAATGGAGGCATGAACCCACTATCGAGCATAAATACTCCCTCCCGGAGTTAAGAGCAAAAACTTGGCCAGAGCCTCTACTAATAACGGAGAGCATGCAAGATCATAAACAACACATAGGTAATAACTTGATAATTAACATAACATAGTATTCTCTATCCATCGGATCCCGACAAACACAACATATAGTATTACGGATAGATGATTTTGATCATGTTAGGCAGCTCACAAGATCCAACAATGAAGCACAATGAGGAGAAGACAACCATCTAGCTACTGCTATGGACCCATAGTCCAGGGGTGAACTACTCACTCATCACTCCGGAGGCGACCATGGCGGTGAAGAGTCCTCCGGGAGATGAATCCCCTCTCCGGCAGGGTGCCGAGGAGATCTCCGTAATCCCCCGAGATGGGATTGGCGGCGGCGGCGTCTCGGTAAGGTTTTCCGTATCGTGGCTCTCGGCATCGGGGGTTTCGCGACGAAGGCTATTTGTAGGCGGAAGGGCAGGTAAAGGGGCCTCACGAGGGGCCCGGACGACGAGCCGGCGCGGCCGGGGCCTGGGCCGCGCCGCCTCGGTGTCCGGCCACCTCGTGGCCCCACTTCGACTCTCCTTCGGTCTTCCGGAAGCTTCGTGGCAAAATAGGACCCCGGGCGTTGATTTCGTCCAATTCCGAGAATATTTCTTTACTAGGATTTCTGAAACCAAAAACAGCAGAAAACAAGAATCGGCTCTTCGGCATCTTGTTAATAGGTTAGTTCCAGAAAATGCACGAATATGACATAAAGTGTGCATAAAACATGTAGATATCATCAATAATGTGGCATGGAACATAACAAATTATCGATACGTCGGAGACGTATCAAGATGCCACACCCTCCAAGGTACAACCGACCCTATTAACTAAAGATGCACCCCGCCTCCTTGTGAAACCACCGGACATCGTCGTCTCGTACCCACCAAGTTGTTTGCTAGGGAGGACGGCCTGCCCTCCCGCTCCGGGCCGTGGAGCGCCGATCCTGCCCGCAGACAACAAGTACCAGGAGCTAAGGCCTCAATGTCACGTGTATAAGATAGGAAGCCGCCAAGTCCACCCTACGCCGGGATCGAAGCACCGAGAGAGGATCTGAGCATGCCCGCCGATGACAACGAGAACCGCCCACGGGAACCCAAGCTCCACAACGACGCCCCCAAGAGGGTGACGACACAAGGTGCCGCCGCCGCCGAGACCGAGAACGGTCAGAGGTTTTCACCCGGAGCTCACGCACAGGGGAGCGACCACAACGGTGCCCCCAAGAGGGACACGCCACCCACGGGCGTCGTCACCGTTGGCGCCAAAGCGCCGGGCTTTCGCCCGAAATCGACTCCCTCCGCACGAAGGACCGATGTGCAGCCCGCCGTCATCAAACAGAGCCTCCGAGACAAGATCTGGGAGCCGCCACTACCGAAGCACCACCGACGCCAGGAATCCCCGCCGCCCACTCCACGCCATCCCCATGTCCCAGGAGAGAAGCCACCACCATCGCAACGTCGCCCCGCCGTAGAACCAACCGTGCAGCTTCCAGGGTCGCCGCCCCGACATCCTCGCCCAACCCATCAACCGGCGGCCACGACCATACAGACCAGCGGCAGGGCAAGGGGCGTGAGAGGTCGAACCGAAGATTGAGTGACACCGATCTGGCACGCGGTGGCTGCCAACTGAAGGCCCGCCTGGCCCCAGAATGGTCACGGCCAACGTACGCAGTGGGGCCCGCCAGGCCCAGATTGAGCCTAGATCTCGCCCGCCTGGCTCAGATCGGGCCCAGATCTCACCAGCGCCGCCCATCTACCGCGCTGCGTCGCCAGCCGTGCCGCCAGTGGTTGCCGCCGTCGTCCCCACCCAGATCCTAGCGCCTCTGCCGCCGCCGTTGTACCGCAGACCCCCGCTGCTAGAGATGGGTCGAGCCCACGTCGCCCGGGACCAGTCGCCGCCGCCGCAGCAGCAGCAGCTGCACGCCGCCCCGATTGCGCCGACACCACCACGAGGCCACCACACCGCCGGAGGACCGACCGCGTCGCCGCACCCCTCGCCAAGTACGTCGCCCTCGACGTCCGCCGCGGCCCGCGCCGTTTCTTCGTGCGAGAGGGAAGGAGGGCCCCGCCGCCGCCAGCGCCCAGGCTTTGCCCGGCGACGCCGTCCGGCGGCGGCGAGGAGGAGGAGGAGGAGAGGTAGGGGCCGGAGAAGGGGGCGGCTAGGGTTCCCTCCCCGTCGCCCACGGGAGCGACGATGGAGGGCACGGGTTTTTTCTTGTTATTTATAAAACGGGGCGAAAGCCTATTTCGAAGAGATGCTCTTACGCGTCCCTCTTACTCTCCCATATGCAACATCCACCGTGCCATCCCTACATGCATGAATTCCAGAACTCGCAATACAGAACTACAAATTGAGTGCATTTTGAAGTATGTAGGTGCAAAACATCATCCTGCAAAACGTATTTTGGTTCAAGTTCTAATCCGAATTTATATCTACAAATACCTATACAAACTTTCGGACAAAAAGAAGTCTTGATTTCTTTACAAGGGGTAATAATAAACGAATAAATACTACGGACTAGTAGTATCTCGTGAGCCGGAGCCGATCCGTAACCGCCCTCGCGTCGATCGATATCGCCTCTCTCCTCGACGACGCCGTGCGCATGTTGGCAGGGCACTGGCGCGGGAAGAAGGCGAGCACCGCCGCGGTGAGCAGCGTAGCCACGAGCCGGCCGCCGAAGACCATCATGACGAGGCACACCAGCACCGCCGCCGGGCCCAGCGCGGGCGACCTCTTCCGCTGGCCCTGCTGCTGCGGCCGCCTCCTGGCCTGCTGAGGAGTTGTCGCGTCCACCAGCGACGACAACGATGACGAGGAGGAGGAGCGGGAGCAGGATGAGGAGGACGACGAAGAGGTGCAGGCCGAGTCGAGCGACGCCGCGGCGCTCAACGTGGATGACGTTGACGGCGCGGAGGAGGATGAGGAGGAGGACTTCCTCGCGGCGGCGGCGGCCATGTAGATGTCGAAGTCCGTCATCTCCCGGCGTCGGCCCGGCGACGTGATCCTCCTCTTAGTCTTGGACTCGAGCGACGACGACGCCTTGGACGGTGACTGCTTGTCGCCCTTGCTGCCGAAGAGGAACTTCTTCCCCTTGCGTCGGTGACTGGCAACCGCCGCCACCGTCTCGTCGGCCACGGCTGCTGCGCCTCCGAAGCACGCGAACTTCATGGCTGCTTCTGATGCGTGTGGATTGCGTATCTGGAATGCCGCTGAGGCTTTTGGCGTGCCTCGGATGGATCTATTTATCTTCCTCGCAGGTGTCTCAACTGGAGTCGGTTCCGGCGCGCGCGCAGGTTGCCGTGTCCGTCTCTAGGTACAAGTGTGTCCGGCCGTGCCTGCGGTTGTGCTATTTATACGGGCGGGCGCGCGCGTGAGTGTGAGTGTGGGTGGGCCAGGGGTTGTAGTCGGAAACGGAGTAATAATGAACGGACTGGGGAGACGAAGGCGAGGGGAGACAAGCGTGCGTGCGCGAGGCGAAGGCGAAGACGGTTCGCTTCCGGGCGCGCGGCTCGCCTTGTTTTTTTTGGAGTTGGGCGCGTTTGCGGGCCCGACTCGGTTTCGGCCGAGCTTTGACGGCTGGTTCCAGTATCGAATCCGGCAAGGCCCTACACGTTCGGCCAATGTAGTAAGTGCTCTCGCTCTCGCGGCTGGTCGTTTTAGCGTTTAGCACGCTACGGTTAAGTGATTAATTTATTTATTTATTACCCTAAAAATGATTAGTTCACAATACTTGGTTCTTTCACCTATGTGTTACGTAGCGTGCGGTGAATTAGTTTGTGAAAGTCACGTATATATAATTTGCTAACACGGTTTACATTACGGAACAGGGTGATGTTTGGATTATGTTAGGCAAACTATTGTACTACCTATGTCCATAAATAGATGCTAAAAGTTTGTCTAAATTTGAATGTATCTAGACACGATTTAATGTCTAGATATTTCCGAATTTAAATAAATCTTTGGCATCTATTTATCGACGGAGGGAGTACTGTATTTAAATTGAACCAACTAAATGTCCATTATACTTTAACAAGCAAAAACAGCTAGTAACTAATTTGATGATTCCTTCTATTACCAGGACCCTCATGTGTTATACGGACGGCTGAAATGTTTTCCTTTCTCAAACAACTATATTCATACCTTCATTAAGGTCACGCCACTTTATGCCTTTACATATCCTCCTTTTCGCCCCTCCATGTCCATGTATACTAGCCACTTCTTTAGCCTCCACCTCATATATATCATTTTCGGACTTTTTCTCATATATCATCGGTGACTACATTACACAAATGATGGGATCTTTGCAGAACATTGATGTCGTTCAAAGATCCTGATAAGCCAAAAAAAGGCATGCCAAATGCAGAGATCCTTCGATGCCACTGCTTCAAAGCACAACGTTTGGATCACAATGATGGACAATATACTGCCGTACCATGCTGCCAGGTAATACTTCCACGTCTGTGCATACAGGCAATGCTTCCAAGCATCCCTGGCCAGCCACTTGCCACATTCACAACCATAAGCCGTGGTGTCCTCCTCAGTCGGAGCTCGGAGATACTTTTCTCCGAAGACACGAACCATCGTCTTCGCAAAGAGGCGAACGGATTTGATTGCCGTATCTTCACCAATTCGAAGAGACACACCACTTCATGCCTTTACAAAACTGTCTTGGTCTTCCCCTCTCCCTCTCCGTGTGTACGTACTAGCCACTTCTTTCTCCTCCACCTCATATACTATCTCACTGTCGACCCTTTTCTCATATGCCTTTAGCGACTACAGTACCGTAATGATGGTCCAAACGCACAAGTCATAGTCTTCTCATGTATCCTCATTCTCTTCTTCCAATGTCGCCACCGTCTGTATGCCAACGCGGTGTTGTTGCCCCTAATTCTTGCATGTCTTCTAACCGCTTCTCTGCACCATCTCCTCTTGATCATTTTTTCGGTTATGCGTCTAGCACGGTGTAGTTACCTATTTGATTAAATAATATTTTGGGCAAACTTTTTCGGAATGATCCAATTATAAGTTGTCCCATCACAACAACGTGAGATCTGGCGGTTGACATCAACCATCCTTCGGAAATTCAATATTCACAACTAGCTCGTTCGCTCCTTGCAAATACCCTTAATTAGTTAATTAAATCAGTTATTCCACTAAGGTCCTACATGTCTCTGTACATGTAAGTTTTTTGTGCACATGGAAAGGGGAACTAGCTAATTGTTATCATATTTTTGTGGTCAATGAACGCAGACCATTTCAGTTCTTTGTAATCCGTGAATGTATCTGCATTGTATGGTACGAATTGTTTCCTTTTTTGCATCTAAAATTCAATTCCAAATAATTATATTTAGACCTAAAATTCCTTCATGATGGTGACACACCACTCCATGCATGTGAGTCCCCGTCTTACCCCATTTTCACTCTTATTGTGTGCTAACCACTTCACCTCCAACTTCTTATGTATCATTGTCAACCGTTTCCTTATCCCATCTCTCGAACATCTACATGTGTCGAATCGATCATGGTCCAATTCCCCAAACAGTGTGCTCTTCTGATGTCGCCACCACCCTATGCCCACGTATCATCGCTATTCCTGATTCTTGCATGTCTTCTAACCACTTCTATCACCATCTCCTCCAAACTTGATGTCTATTAGATTTTTATCGACAATCTTCCACGTAACATTGTGTCTTACTAGCAGTATCACGTAGTATAACCGCTTGCTTCCTCATCCCTCTAAGCACGAGGGGCACACGTAACAACCTTTCCAACCCGGCATTTGCTCCAGTACAACCCCCTCTTCTCAAACTCATCCAAACTCAAACACAAGGATGGATGAGATCTTCCGATACCCCTTCGCGATTAAGGGCATGATTGTCTTTTATGACTAATTAACGAATAATTAATTAATATGTTAGCCCAGTAAAAACCCGTACGGCCCAGCCGCAAGTATACGGATCTGTACATGTAGCCCTGTTTTTTCCGCACAAGACAGTCCCGGCAACGAAAAACATGTCCGGCCCTGCTCCTACCATAGCTGGTGAGGTGCAAAACAGAAACTGTACCTAGAGGAGATGATGTTAACAGCAGTGAGTGACAGTGGTTTGGGCGATCGCCTTCACCGATGCTGGTGACGAGGAGTGATGTGGAGCGGTTAGCCTTGACGCTACTGCCGGCGACGGGGAGAGGATCATGGCGGCAAGGACCGCGAGATGTGGGCTTGGGGAGAAGTTCTATGCGGTATACGATATACGAATACGTGGGTATACGTACTGGGTTTGGACATGGGCTCATGAGGGCCAACTCTAATTGATTGGCTAATGACCCTGGTACCGAAAGCGAGTTTTGGGAGGGGGTTGTACCGGAGCAAGCCTCTTCCAACCCATGATCATCATCTAGAGCCCCAAAATCCCGAGCCCTGACATTGCCGTGATGTTTTTTTTATAAGCGGCTTGTAGTATACAATCCTCGTCTTCTTATGGGGATCACAAGTGGCAAGACCTGAAATAAGTATAATGCTATGAGGGAAACAAATATCATTACAATAGTGAAGCTCGTTTTTTTAAGACAAAGGGTTGTTTTCAGTTTTTCACCTCTAATTGTAATTCTATGCTTACCGGTTATAGCAAGTAAGTTGTTTGTTGACCGCACTTACTCAAAGGAAAGGGCAGATAAGCCATTTCATCATTTTCATGTATCGTTCACTTAGCTACCCAGAAAATTATCATGGAGGGATACAATTATTGATGCCCCCCGCCCTAAGTTTCCAATGGCCTTTTCAAGGCTTCTTCTAAAGTCGATCACTTTGTAGAAAGGGGTAACCCTTGTGTTATTTAATCGCCACATGCTAGTACCTTTGGTTAGATAGGAAAGCTAGCAAAAGTCACAAAGATTTTTGTTAATAATACAGAGCTGATGGGGTTTTGGGAGTGGCGGCACGCGGGGCTAGTGGAGTCTTTTCGCCATGGTACGTGTCCATCAGCGGAGTGGCCATGCTGCTTTGGTACAGGCTCTAAATAGGCAATCATTTTTCTCCAGCTCTGGTTGGTCTACTATGACAGTATGTTATATACAAATCAAATAGGTCTTGGGTGGGTGTATATTATTCTCCAAAATAGAGTGCGCATTAATAATTAGGAAACAAAATCTAAGGGTTCTATCTAGCACTGCATTAAATGACCAATGCAGGAAAATTTCATAAATATTCGAATTCTCGAAAAATATATGAAATCCTCCCTATCAAAGGAGCCATTTCCTTGATTTGTGGCCATTCTCGAGAATTAATACTCTTCGCCGTGTTGTTTCAAGCTTGCTAGTATATGTAGTTGTTAAAAAAATTGTGGTTTTCTGAAATCGGATTGACCTAAAAATATATTGTACATGAAATATTTCCTTGATGCTGTAATTTTGCGATAATTTTGAGAAGAAAAGACAGAATGAGGCAACGGTGCAGAAGGAACAAGTTAGACTTAGTTTGCGGCCGTCATTTAGTTCGCTCCGGATTATAAGATGTTCTACCTTTTCCTAAATTCGAATGTATCTAGACATATTTTATGGTGCGTTTGTTCACTCATTTCGGTCCGTATATAGTCCATGTTAAAATAATATATAAACTCTTTTGCTAGTACTAGGTCGGCTAAGAATTAAATTAGTTGTAATCGAGAATTAAGTTACTTCTAGGTTGACCATAAACATGCAGAGCGTCCAAATCTGAAACCTTTTCTAGTTCGAAACAGGAGAGTTAGCATCAACCTGCTACAAAACAGGCCTTGGGCAACAATAGACAACCAATAGCTACTCAAAGTATATCAAAGCCAAATCGGGGAAGATCGCACCAAAAGCATAAATCCCAATTAAGAACAGCTACACGGTAGGCAACTCGGAGCTAGCTAGCTGCCCACGAAGTACCAATCCAAATTACGGACGATGGTTCGCATATATAATTGCATGGACCTTTAAGGCTCTTTTCCTCCTTGGCGCGTGCCGCACGAGAGCTACTACTAGCACAGCCAATTACGCGGTCGGCAACCGTTAGCGTCTCAGCACGCGTACGTCGCGAGAAGCAACAAATCAGTGTCGATCCTCCTGGTCCCCTGAAGAACGGACACATATATATGGCTGCTTTGTCGGGGTTGCAACGACAACAGTGTTCCCGTCTTCTTGTTTTCCTCGTGCTGGTAATGGAAATGCAACGGAGGAGCTGCGGGAGTCGAGCCTAGGAATACTGAATCAGGTGTTTTAGTTTGATGCTTCTTTTGTGGTTTCTTTGCTTAGTCTTTAGCTTTTGACTTCTGCTTCTCTAGCTTATTTACCGGGCAATTCACCAAAGTAGCTTTGCGAGAGAGGAGGACTCCGCGCCTACCGGATCCAGATTCCACAGCTTTTCAGATTTGGGAAAAATCACCGAACGGCAAGATGACATTGACGGGAAGACCAAGCCGACGACGTATCAACTGGGAGCTTGTAACTCGCATCAGCAGGATAGCTCGACTACGAATAGCTCACGTATACAGTAGCTCGCATGATTGCATAAGTGGAAAGCTCGCGTCAACGAGCTAGACTCACTGAATGTACGTATGCTATATTGTCGAGGTATGAACTAATTCCTGCAGATTGAGCTTGATATGGCTCAGTAATCTAGTAGACCAGTGCTACTAGGTTTTTGCCCGTAGTGGGAGATTGAGAAGGACCATTCACAGCGAGTTTTCTATTACTGAATTAACTCGCTTTCTTCGACTGCTTTGGTAGCAAACTTTGTACTATTTCCATTGAGCAACTAATAGAAAGGGCTTAGCTCGGCTGGAAAAGAATAAGCTTGTGTAGATTCTGTAATTCGCCAATAGGTGTAATGGTTATGAACCAAGATGTAAAGCAAGCGTCAAACCAGTCCCAAACTTGATCATTCGCTCTGTGAAGCGACTCTAACTGAAAGCTTTTCAGAAGTTTCAACACATCCTAAAAAATTGCAGCTGCTGCTGTCTTCCTTTTTAACATATATACTCCCTCTAGAACGCAAAGCATTTATAGATTCAAAATCTTACTCCTTGGTATTGATTGGGCCCTTAATTTCCAGGACCACATTGTGACTTTTCAATGATCATAACAAAATGAAGTAGGTTTAACTTGAAATTATAGAGTAACTACACTGATTCAACAAAACACTGATCTATAAGAGTTACGCAAGATCCCCAGATATGAGCTGACTGAACAAAACAGCAAGACATAGCAGAAGGGATCGGTTGATGTATTTGCACAGCAATGCATAAAGGATTATTTGCATGTTTGTGTAAGAAATTCACATTGCGCTGCTCATGGTTGCAATTGGGCAAAACAAAGAAAGTCTGACATGGAAAGAAACAATTTGTTCCTGTCTCTGATAAAACGACATATCTCTGCCGCACAGACTGAATCTGAGGCCAACTCCAATGCAGCAGGGTTTTAAATCGATTAATCCAGTCGTCACTATCCTTCCAGTGATGGAACAGCCTCCTTCTCATCTGAAAAGTAGTCTTTTCTGCAAAGGAGATGTACACAAAACATGTTATCTTACTCTTCTCAGTCATCAAGCAACAAATGGCAGAACATGGTTTAGCTTCGTAACAAACCTTATTTTACGGGAAAGCTGATACAAGCCTGTACCGGCCATTGCAACGTTAACAGCGAAAAGGTTCAAGTTTCTCTGATAGAATTAGAAAGAAATTAAATGAGCAATATTAAACTGCAACACAGAATAAGATCAATGGGTGTTCTCAATGGGGGAGAAACCTCTTTCAACAGAAAAATAGGAGATGCAGAATTAACATCAAATATGTCACAGTGCAGCTTATTGGCAATTCAGGAACACTCCCAGCGCAAGGTAAATAAGAAAGCAGTATGGTAGTTAATAACACAAGAAACTGATTGTTCTTTTCTGAGCTCTGTAGTTCAAGGCTATTCAAAAAATGAAAGGAAAATGCTCAGGAATATTGAGCATTTATTCAAGAAGCATCTGAACATCGATAGCCAGTCTGTGGAGTAGTTAAAAGGGTCTAATTTATGAAGATCAATGCAGCTAAGCCAATATCTTTGCATCACGAAGGTTATAATTTAAAATGTACATTTCAGATAAGATATTATTCACGTCACAATATATGTTCACTGCATAATGGTGAAACTCATGGTACGTGCTAGACAAGTATCAGTGGCTTACAGGTGTAATGACCATGCTGTAGCGTGACCAGATGACTCCAGTGGCAGTAACAGCTGCACACCATACAACAGAATTAGCATGTCAGCAGTACATAAGAATGAATGGTACTCCCTTCGTCCCATCAAAGTTGTCTGAGATTTGTCTAAATTCAGATGTATCTAGACACTAAATAGCATATAGATACATCCAAATTTTGACAAAAAATCTCAGACAGCTTTGATGGGACGGAGGGAGTATATAAATGAGCATGTTGTCTGAAACACAGGCACATAATTGCCTGAAGGACATGAACTTACCAACTTGTTGAGGGTACGAGATCTTTTCAGGTGGCTTGGCAAAGTCAGCAATGTTGGCAATGCTGATACCCCATTTAAAAGTTGGAGCCCAAAAGTGAACTGCAATGAAGGTACATTGTCTTAGTTTCCTAGTACGATAACTTATTAAATGCAGCATCCAATAGATAGCCATTACATTTCAGTGCAAAAGAACAACAAATTTTGGGCCATTCAAATTGGACCATGATTCGCAATACTGACCAATAACACATTTTTCCACAGAGCTATGGAAAAAGAAGGAGGCTATCAAACTCTCCAAGAAGAAGCTTTGAGAAAACAGCAGCATTTAGCACTACACATAACTTATTATCACAGGAACTACGATCTTTATAAGTCTAAGATTCCATTAAAAAGTCAAGATATCATTATGCTAAGTTTACCAGAAGAAAATTCAAATAGGAGAAAAAAAGGCGCAATTAGCTAGTGAGACCACAAACACAAATCAAACTGAGGAATAAGTTCTTGGCTAACCAACCGAAGTATTGTAGCTAATCTCCATGCAGCAATGTAAGTGCTACTGCAGTAAGAACCTCAGTACCTACTCAGCAACTGGGAGGTAGAACTGGCTAGTGCCAGAATCAAACGGGTCATGAAGAATTACACCGTGAAGCACAGCTGATGTCTGTGGGAGGGGTCTGAATAATTGCCAGCTTCTTTTGATTAAGGTTTTATATCTGTGATGTCAACAATCTGGCTGTTATTTCGTATTCTCGCTGAAGATTTGTTTTCTCCTAATCTTTTCTCAAGAAAGAGGGTCATCCTCCCAGTGTCATATATTGAAAAGCACAAGACAGAGTAACACCTTGTACTTTCCGGTTTTAAAAATGCCATGAACCTGGCAATCCCAACCCAAACCAAACTGCCACACGGGCAGAAGCTAAAAGGGGAAAGAGAACAAAAAAAATCAGAACATCCATCGGTAGGGAGAACAAACATTGGCCTTCTGTAGCAAGTAGCAACCATTTCAGAACCAAGAACTGATCAAATATAACCATTCTCAGGAGAACCGATTTCTCCAGTCTTGATGTTGGTTGTCCCAACAGGGGTTTGGGGCTGACAAAGCTTGGTTGCTACTCGCTAGTGTTCTGTTACTGTATATGAGACTGGGATGACAACCCTCCTTTTGAAAGTGACAATTTACAGCCAAAACAGAAATAAAAACTGGAAATTAAAGGGAAATATGAATGTCACTAACTGGTTTTGGGGCCAGCAGGATGGTTCAAAAAAGCTTGAATCTTTGAAGTAGCCATTGAAAGCAGCACACGCTCTGCTGTTCTTTTGCACCTGTTTTCACCCACTTAATTTGCTGTGCTGTGCCCCTACAAGCAGAAAATGAAAAGAAAAAGTCTGTAACTCCAGCATAATTGGCATAACAGCTAGTAAAACTCAGTTAGAATAAGCCTGCCCAGTAATTTGGATATCATCGGGATAGTATTTTTACGAAGGAATCAAGTTCAAACAATACTGTACAACACCAATCCCATTTGTTAGCATATAGGAACCCAGAATAACCCCATAGCAAACACATGATAGCCAATAATCCCCATAAAAATGGACATAGGCAATAAACTCTCTACATAGATAAATCTTATTATTGTGATTTGTGTGATAAGACTATAAGACAAAGTAAAAGTCTAGGTATGGGCACATTTGCCTGCACGGCGAAAAAGTAATATAAGAGCCCGTTTGGGACTGCTCCTACCCCTGTGTTGAGCTGCTCCCAAACTAGAGCTGCAACCAGCTGAGGAACAGTTTGTTTGCCAACTTCTTCAAAATTGAGAAGAAACAATGGAAATTCTCCTTACTATCCTTGGGCATCATTTACAAATGTACTGTATAATGCAAAATGCCTCTATCTACAAAATATGTCGACTCGTAAACTACATTATGAATGTTCAAGCCATACATTGAGATACAGCGTTCAGCAGAAGAGAACAATTCACAAATTATGAATCTCAGGAATGAAAACAAAAACCCTTTTTTGCTAGGTCTAGGTCGACCGAGAATTAAGTTAGTTCTAGGTCGACTTCAAGGCCGTTAGATTTGCATCAGAATTTCTGCACATGAGAATTGCACATCTTTTTTTCCAGTTGCACATGAATCGCATATAAAATTGGGTAGCCGAGAATTAAGCTAGTTCTAGGCCCACCGAGAAATAGCCACATCATATACAAAAAAAAAGTACAGCCGCTGGGGTAGTGCCATTCAAATTATGAGTACACAGCAGCAAGGAAATTGACATCCTAAGCATATTGCACGAATGGTCCTTGCACATCAGTTCTCCAAACTGAAGAACAGCTCCCAAAGCATGAACACCATTCGTGCAATCGGCTTCGGATGTCATCTCGGAATTCCATCTTCTCAATTCAAGAATTCCTTCTGTGAGAGCACTGAACTAACACACCACCGTTATCAATTCAGAGTACAACACTACCCACAACATGCATGGATGCTTTTTAAACAGGACAAACAAGGGCTACACCCGATTCAAGAAGCATAAAACAGGAAGTCAAATTATAGACTCCAATTCCCAATATTGACCACACTCTAAGTCTCCCATCTGTTAAAATAATCACCCTGCAATTGTGGCATGAACATATGACACAATTATCGCCCGGTGGAGGCGGAGGGCCGAGCAGTCTTCTTGTGGCTGCAGGCTGAGGATCAAAGGGTACATGGAACCTTGGGGTCGCCAGTGCCCAGCGGTGGCACTCCGCAGGAATCCTCGTCGCCGTCCCGGGCCCCTCGTGCACCCACACCTGTGCTCCGATCCTACTCGACCCAGGCGAAGGCGAATGTGTAGAGGAGTAAAGAGGGGAGTGGAGGAGGGGTACACGATCGTTCCTTTCCCCGGAATCTATGGTCAAACTCAATCTGTGGGTCGCATCTCCCACGCGGGAATCGTCAGACTAACCGCATCTGCCTGTGGATTTTACGGAGTAGGAAGAGAGGGGAGATCGGTCACCTGAGACGCCCGCCGCCGGTCGCCGGTTGCCGGAGCCGAGGAAGTCGACGAGGAGAGCGGATGGGGAGATACCGAGATACGGTCACAGGTCAGAGTCAGACGGTAGGTGCGAGATGACAGGAGCTGCGCTGTATGGCTGCGCTCGAGTCGGGAATTGGGCTTGGGCGAGGCCTGCTCTGCACCGTTTGGATTTGGGCCATAGTGGCCTTTTTTCCAGCTATTTGGTCGACTCAGCTTTGACACACCTTTGCCAAAAAAAAAATGTTTGGCACAGTTTTTCCAGCTATGTTTACACTGAGAAATGATCATCTCTAAAAAGTATATATTGCAACCTAAGCAGGAATGAAAATATGAAATAAATAAATATTAATATTACAAAGATACACAAGTCAAGTTTCGACTGTTTTATATGACAATCTTAGTTCACTACCAAGCATTGACAGGTTTTGGGGAACATCTAGCAAAATACCGAGACGAACGGTGAATACATATCATCCATGTTGTTACTCGCTAGTCAAAGAGACCTCCAAAACTGTTACGGGCTATCCACTGGTGGGCATGATTGAAGTTAGCTTAGGGTATGTATAATTGTGGTATCTTAGCAGTGTCATGTAGAATAAAAGTTGTGGTGGAGAAAAGAAAAAGTAAAAGAATTGTATTCCCTTAAATAAAAGATGATCTCTTAGCATAATCTTTCCCACCATATATTTAAAATGCATGGCTAGTAGCGATAAGACTAAAAAAATAACTTATTGTACATCATATTTTATTGTTATATCTAGATTACGTGGCGGGTTAAGATAAAGCAGATCTTATTAACCATTGCACATGCCTTACTGCTAATTCGGCCAAACTAACAATAAACAACAACCAAAAATGCTCTTTATCCACACAAAACTGATGACAAATGTGTTGGTTCTATGGGCAGTTACTAACTGATAATTTCAACTATCAGTTAAATCTTTGAAACGCACACTGCTATGTTTAATCAACAATTTAACCTTGTGCAGCGATCGACTTCGGCGCAGATCCCGTGGGGGAGATGAAGGCTTCTCCCAAGATTTTAGGTTCTGTTTTGCTGAGAGGGAGGCTAATAAATAGGCAGATGCTTGTGCTGGTGCGGCTCTCTCAATTGTTTCCCTAGATATAACTTATCCCTGATTTTCCTGAGCCTATTCAATCAGATATTTTGTCGTCAGTTGACTAAAAGCCAGTCTGACGGAGGAGCCTCAAAAGGAAAACTCATTTAGTAACATCCTTGTGTGCAAGTTATGCAAAGAATGAAAGAAAAAGAAGACCCAGCATCAATAGAGGATTTGTGTGAATCAGACCAGCATGACATGAGATTGACATTAAACTAGCAGCACTACTCAAATCAGACTTGTATTAACTGTAACACGGCAGAGATGGACGGCAGAGCACGGAGGCTAGAGAGGAGACAGACTCCCCATTCAGTTCATGCCAGCCTCAGGTTACAGCTGGGCATTTAAACCCCACTTGCACACAAACCTTTCACATCTACACCCTCCATTACAAATTTATTGAGGCATATATACATGTATCTAAACACGATTTAGTGTGTAGACAAATGTAAATCTTAAACTTTTTGCAGAGGTAATACGTGTTTTCCAAGGCGTTGTACACTGAAGTCACGAAATTGACTGGACAGGTCACTACTAAAAGGTGATGGTTTACCTGAGGAATCAGTCAGGCAATAAGAACGAGAGTAGTCTCTTGGTCGTCAGACGACACGGCCAATATCACTTTTGCCCCAAATCTGGCTTCCATATAACCAGATTACCCCTGGATATGTTGACCGGGTCAAAACATAATCGGTTGGAAAGAAGGAAAAAACAGATCAGAGACGTATCAGTGGGGTCTGTATTTACTAGTAGTATGATTAACACGACCTTGACAGATCGCATCCACGAACTGACACAATAAATCTAACAGATGAGGAGACAATTCTAAAATTCTGGTATTCACCACGAACAGCTGCGTTTACAGCGACTCGTTCTGGAAGCTCTCACGCGAGAAAAACAGCAGCCACACTTCAAGGTCTGGTGATCTTCCAGGCGAGACACCATCTGGTCCAGGTTACAGATTGGAATAGTATACAATTACTTGCAAGATGACAAGTACGCCGTAGAAGATTTGCGACGGACGAACAGCCTTGGTTAAACTATTTCAAGTCAACGGCTCAACGCTGCCCTTGGAGCTTCTGCCGCCGGAAAACACTTTTCTGGCTTCACACCATTCTTTTTTCCCCAGCAACAGTCATGATCGCAGCAGTCAATCGTTTCTGTTCAGTATGGATCAATGAGCATCAAACAGTAACCATAAAATAAATATAAGGGAATATGCTACCTTCGACTGCAACAGGAGCTATTCGAATAGACATAACATTATCAATGAAGAAAAAAAACAATCGCTAATCATGTACCTTAATTTTGAACATTAAGATTTTATTTTGTTAATCCATCTGCTATGATTCAACACCAAAAGGGCGCTGGGCATGTATCTGTCAATCAGTCTACCCGCAGTAGCAGGTCAAAGAAGCCTTTTCCATTGAACTAGTCTTATTGCTGCAAGGCCAACTTAAAAGCCTCTGCATCCCACCACCGCCACCACCATGGATTTAGTGCACAAATCCAGACTACCATCCTCCTTCTAGCCCTTGCTGCTCTTCCAAGCTCCCATACATGGCTCCTCTCTTCTTCCTCCTCCTATTCAGCCAAATTCTTCTCTGTACGGCCGTCGACACCATCAACTCCACCACACCGCTGACTGGGACACAGAAGATCGTGTCCCCAGGCAACAAATTCACCTTGGGCTTCTACTCCCCAACTCAAAGCAACACCGCCTCTTCCGGCTCCGGCAACTACTACATAGCCATATGGTACAGCAATATACCGATACAGACCACCGTGTGGACGGCAACCACCAACGTGCCGGTGTCAGACCCGACCACAGCCTCCTTCGAAATTGCCACCGACGGCAACCTCGTCCTCCTTGATCAAGCCAAGAACCAGCAGCTATGGTCAACCAACGTAAGTGTAGCCCCCAACTCCACCATGGCCATCATCAGGGACAGCGGTAGCCTTGACCTCATCGATGCATCCAATTCATCGATCATTTACTGGCGAAGCCTCGACCATCCAACAAACACTTGGCTACCGGGGGGCAAGCTTATGCTGAACAAGACCACGGGTGTGACCCAGAGGCTTTTTCCTTGGAAGAACAACGCAGACCCATCTCCTGGATTGTTCTCTCTGCAGCTAGACCCCAACGGCACAGCACAGTACTTCATCCAGTGGAATAAATCCATAAACTACTGGACCAGTGGCACCTGGAACGGGGTTATCTTTAGCCTCGTGCCGGAGATGACGGCCGGTTACAACTACGACTTCCAGTTCATCAGCAACGCCACAGAAAACTACTTCACCTACACTATGAAGGATAATTCAATCCTCTCCCGATTGATCATGGACGTCAATGGACAGATCAAGCAGTGGACTTGGGTTACTTCCACACAACAGTGGATCTTGTTCTGGTCGCAGCCAAAGACGCAGTGTGAGGTGTATGCGGTCTGTGGGGAGTATGGCAGCTGCAACGCCAATACCCTGCCCTTCTGCAACTGCATCAAAGGGTACAGCCAGAAGGTTCAGAGTGATTGGGATCTTCAGGATTTCAGTGGTGGGTGCAAGAGGAACGTACCATTGCAGTGCCAGACCAACTCCAGCTCCGGACAGGCTAAGCCTGATAAGTTCTATCCCATGGCAGGCGTGAGGCTACCTGATAACGCACAGAGTGCAGTCGGCACGAGCTCTAGAGAGTGTGAGGTGGCTTGTCTGAGCAACTGTTTATGTAATGCTTACACTTACAATTCGAGTGGCTGCTTTGTCTGGCCTGCGGACCTGGTGAACCTCCAAGAAGAATATAGAGGAAATGGAGTAGGCACACTCTTCCTCAGGCTTGCAGCATCCGAGCTGCCAGACCCAAAAAAGAGCAAGACTGCAATCATTGGTGGAGTTATTGGCGGAGTTGCCGCAGTTTTGATAATTCTTGCGATTGTGCTGTTCTTCCTATTTCAGAAGCGTCGTCGAGACAGGACTCTTCGGGTATCCAAGACTGCTGGGGGCGCACTCATTGCCTTCAGGTACAGTGATCTCCAGCATGTCACCAACAACTTCGCAGAGAAGCTCGGGGGAGGTGCCTTCGGCTCAGTGTTCAAAGGGAAGCTCCCGGATTCAACTGCCATTGCTGTGAAGAGGCTCGATGGGTTCCATCAAGGGGAGAAGCAATTCCGTGCCGAGGTAAGCACGATTGGGACAACCCAGCATGTCAATTTGGTCCGCCTTCTTGGGTTCTGTTCCGAAGGATCAAGGAAGCTGCTTGTGTATGAGTTCATGCCAAAGGGCTCCCTCGAAGTGCAACTGTTCCCTGGTGAGACAACCACATTGAGCTGGGCCATTAGGTACCAAATTGCACTTGGAACAGCAAGAGGCCTAAACTACCTGCATGAAAAATGTAGGGATTGCATCATACACTGTGATGTCAAGCCAGATAACATACTCTTGGATGAGTCCTTTGTACCAAAAGTGTCAGATTTTGGTTTAGCAAAGCTCTTAGGCCGGGACTTCAGCCGTGTTTTGACGACGATGAGGGGAACAAGGGGTTACCTTGCACCCGAATGGATCAGCGGCGTGCCTATAACAGCCAAGGCAGATGTATTCAGTTATGGCATGATGCTCTTGGAAATCATATCAGGCAGGAGGAATGCTGATCATGGAGATGACGCTTTCTTCCCAACCCTGGCTGCAAGCATGCTACATGAAGGGGATGTGCAGACCTTGTTGGACCCCAGGCTGAAAGGAGATGCAGATCATGATGAGCTCACGAGGGCTTGTAAGGTTGCTTGTTGGTGCATCCAAGATGATGAAAGCACTAGACCCACCACAGGTCAGATCGCCCAAATCCTAGAGGGGTTACTTGATGTGAACATGCCTCCCGTTCCAAGATCATTGGCGGTTCTTGGTGAAAGCCCCAATGCCATAAACTTCTTCTCAGATCTGTCTTCAAGCCAGACTACACAGAAGCAAAACAGCACGACATCTTCCCAGACACATAGTGCTACTTCAGGCAGTTCACAGCCTTAAACTTTTAACCAGAGAACCCTGCAATTTATAAGGGGCAAGGTATTTACATGTTTAAATAGTGCTATGAGTGACCAGAAGTTGTACTCTGTAGAAACTAGCTTTTATGTTGGTCTATGTATCTATTTAAACATTGCAGGCTCACAGCAGAGTTGAATAACCAATATGAGAGCAAGACTACTGTTACATTTAATATTCCGAATTTCACCAATTTCTTACTCAAGGCATAGTAAAAAGACTGAGGTCTACCACACACACTAGAATCTGCATCCCATACATTAGAATATGCATGATTTACGTGCTCCAGTTATGTCCAACAGCTACAGCTGCACTGATTTTGCCCCATTAATAGCACAAGATAGCTAGGATAATACCAGAGGGCCGTGTGTAGCCTCATGGGTTTGCGCTCTGCCTTCCCGAGTTCCCCCTCCTCCCTTTTACATGCTCATCTCTTAAGAATAGGCTGGCTAATATTAATATAGTAGGTCCTTGAACTACTGTTCTTTTAGCTTCTTGGAGACTAACGATATTGTAACATAAAGAGAAGACAGTACTATCTGGGAAGATATGATGGGACCTACTCTATGAAATGAAGCTATATGATGCTAAGAGGAACAAAGTATTCAATAGTATTACAAGAATAGCAGTAGAACAGACTTTAACAAGTGCACTTATCATTTTCTACCAACTAGGAGAAGATCTAAGAGTTGAGGGAAAGAATTACTTTGACCAAAATTAGTTAAGTGTTTTTTCATGGGGAGTGTCTGCTTTTTCTCGAGCACAAGTCTGGAAAAAAGGTGACCATGCCATAATTTCGCTTGTGCTATTTGCCAGAAGCACATCCATCACTTTACAAAGGAAAGTCCAGTCAAATAGCAACTGAGACAACAATTATCTGGGGAGTGTCTTCTTTTTCTCGAGCACGAGTCTAGAAAAAGGTGACCATGCCATAATTTTGCTTGTGCTATTTGGCAGAAGCACATACATCACTTCACAAAGGAAAGCCCAGTCAAATAGCAGCAGAGACAACCATTATCTAGGAAGACAAGTCCAGTCAAAAGATAAAACTGGCAATGTGGACAAACGATATCTGTGGACGCTTTGTCACTCCATGGGATAATTTTTGAACGAGTTCTCTCCAGGAGGTAAATCCCTTGTATATAGACTTACAGAATACTATGCATCTAGCAGTTGCTTGCCAAAAGATGGCTTTTCTCAGGAATATATGTTTCATCCTTTTCTGCTCACATATTACTTATTTCCACTTGCACAATTAAACTGATGTGACTCATACAATCTCCAGAATCCAAACACTTTCTGAACTGTTACATCACATGGCAGAACTCCTAGCTGGGTTTCTTCTATCCAGATAATAGTGGAAATCTGTAACCAGGTGTTTGGTTCAGAAGCACTTTAAAGAATGATTCTGTGTGTGTTAAAAAAAGAATACTTTCGTCTGGGTGGCCAACCAAGGCAATCCTGTCCTAAGTGCCTTACTTCCACAGCTCAAATATCTGAGGATGGGAGTCTGCTCCTCCTTCCGGATATGCTCAGTGTGCATTTGTGTGTGCATGTGGTGGCATGAGCGGGATGTGCGTATGTACTGAGTGTCCATGTACTTGAAACAGTTATAACATGCATGGTAAATTACATAGTACTTGCGGACAGCTTAAATTAGGTGAATATATACTAAAGTAATCCTCAGCAAATAGCAAAAAATGTAGTTCATCTACAGATATATAATTCACTGCTACGTAATTCTGTTAGCTGAACTCACAATTTGTTTGTAATAGTAGAGCAGCAGATACATTCCTAGAAGCAATAACACAACTGCAATAAAGAAAGAGGCACTCCTCTTCCGAGCAATAACATTACCTGTGCAAAAGAAACCAATACATTAACAAGAATAAACTTCACGTAAAAATCTTAAAACAAAAAGGAAGTAGCAGTTTTCTAAATAAATAGCAAGATGAATAAAAATTCTGTAATATAATGTTTGATTAGCATGGTACGGGAACCAGAAGATCAAAACTTCTATAGTATTATTAGGAGTCACAACAAACCTCATCCAACTCTTCCAGCTTTGCTTTCTAAGGAAGTGCAAGAAGACTAACAATATTTGCATATTTGTCTGTCACTCTTGCTGTTCCATTTGCCTCTCCTTCTCAGCAATCAAAGCCATAAGGCTGTCTAGCTCTACAACATTCTTTAGTACTCCCTCCATTCACTAATGTAAGACCTTTTACCCAAGGTTCAAAAAAGCGGTAAGCGCTAAGCGAGCGGTAGGCCAACGCCTAGAGCAATCACCGCTTAAGCGGCGCTTAGGCGCGCTTAAGCGTTTTGTACGGACACACCAGGAGGGGCAGCCGGTTGCATTTTTCAGCGCATATAAGGTCTAATATTCCTTCAATATTAGCCTAGTAAGGCAATGTTGGCCCAGTAAGGCCCATATGAAACCCTAGCCTACCTAGCTCAATCTGAACCATCCATATTCTCTAATCTTCATTGTCCATCTACTCTCTTCTATCTCTTTTTCTCTCACCTGCTCCCTTCAGGCACTCATCGACAGCCGCAATGGCATTGCTGCTGCCTCCTCTTCCATGGATTCCATGCCTCCGCCCCTCCTTCCCTGCCCTCACCCCCTCCTTCCCCAATCCGTTTCCTCTACCAGATTCCAACAATAGCACGACCAGATTCTCAGGCTCGCTTAATTGAACGCTCAGGCCAGAAGCGAAGCGGAAGGCCGTCGCTCAGCGCTTAAGCGCGCCTAGGCGTACGCTTTTTTGAACCATGCTTTTACCTCTTTTCGTAAATGCATGTATCTAGACGCGTTTTAGTGTGCTCAATCATTTTGGTCTGTATATAGTCCACTTTGAAATATCTACGAGGTCTTACATTAGTGAACAGAGGAAGCAACTTATTTGTGTGTTTAAAAAAGAGCATCAACAAGGAGTTTAAGAATTACAACGGGTATGTTGATAAGGGAAAATAGAGTGTTAGCTAATGCAAAAGCCAGAAAATAAATGGAAATACCAAGTATCTTTGCTCAGAACAGTGCATATAGCCATTAGCGATATACTCTAATGAGCATTAACTAAAGAAGCTCATATCTGCAACTATTACAAGTGCAAGCAGCACATGTGGAGTGACTAACCTGTTGCACGACATGTCAATATTTGATCAATCGGAGAAGCTGTTTGCTAGGCCGACATTTTCTTCAAGACCTATGTTATAAGTACAAAAACAAATATGTGTGGTTCTTCTCTGTAATGTTAGTTTCAGATAACCAATAATGAATAGAAATAACGTGATTAACTGCTTAAATGTGTACCATGAGAATCATAGTCATAATCAGGGTAGATAGCAATCAGAACAAACAGAAAAGTAATGCACGCTTATACTATTTCAAAAGCATGATACCTGAAATGTTTAATGTACCACACAAGTAGAATAAATATAACTATCTGAACATGGTTGTATCAAATATTTGCAGATGTACCACGAAGCATAGGAAAAACACGCATCAGAAGCACTTGATCCATTGACAAATGACAATTGCCCCAAACAAACTAAAACCTTGGGACCTACACAACACTCAGAGAACATTATAAACATTCCTTATTATCAGGAAACATGTTGTCTTGCCATAGAGTGTGATACTAAACGCAACATCAAATTAATGGAGAAATGTGTGGTTGTTTCAATTGACGGCAGTTAGAGTGTAATGCTTGATCACGCTAAACTGGCCATGATTTGCACTCCTCAGACAAAAATAACATTCTTATACCACCAAAATTGCCACAATGTGCACTTGGAGCATGCTCTCATCACAAAAATTACATTCTTACACCATCAAGATGCCAGACTATGAATGTCTAGCATATGCTGCTCTTATCGACACAAAACATTCTTATACTGCCAGACGACACAATTTGCAACTTGAGCATTTTCTCGTACAGCATCGATTTAAGGTGATAATCCATACTGTTCAGGTAACATCATCCCAACAATCCCATCAGTCGACCAGCTCCATAATTGCCTTGCTCACCTCCTTGGTCAGTTCAGTGCGGCGCAGCTCCACCTTCATCTGCGCCACCCTCAGCTTCTTGATCTTGTCGTCCATTGCACGTGCCTTGCCATCGTCCATCTTCCCGAACACCCTCTTGAACATGCCCGGGTGTGCCGCCTCCAGCTTCTTCACCTCCTCTGCTAGGTACGGGTACAGCTCACACATCTCATCAAAGCCCTTCAGTTCACGGCCACTCGCTGCTTCCGCAGCAGCAGCAGCAGGGGTAGCCTTGTCGCCGCCCCAGACCATCTTGGAGAGGTCCAACAGCCGGCGGTCGTGCTCTTTGCTCGGGAGCTCACCCCTGCTGCTGAGAACGACGTACCGTTTCTTCAGGGTCTGGAGCTTGGACTGGAGCTCCTTGCTGCCGTAGGCGCGGTTGTCGAGCTTTCCAGCGAGGGCGCCGATGAGAGCTTCGGGCTGCGGCAGCGCGCCGTGCTGCCTTTGGTGCGCGGCGAGGGCCTCGAGGATCCGGACCTCGTCGTCGGTGGACCAGATGCGGTGGAAAGCCAGGCGCGCCTTCTTGGCCGACGGCGGCTTGATGGCATCCGCCTCTCGCTTCGGAGCCTGCTTCGGCGGCGGCGGCGGCGGCGGCGGCGCCTCGTCGTCGTCGGACTCGGACGACTCGTCCGTCGGAGTCGGAGGCGTCCGGTTCCTTGCTCTGCTGCGGCGGCGGCGGAGGTTGGTTCTTGGGAGCGGAGGGGGCGGCTAGGTGGGTGGGCTCCTCCTCCTCATCCTCCTCTTCCTCGTCGTCAGAGCTCTCGGACTCCTCGCCCTTTTGCGGCGGCGCAGGCGGATTGTTGGGGGCCTCCTCCTCCTCTTCCTCCTCTTCTTCTTCTTCTTCCTCGTCAGAGCTATCGGACTCCTCGGCCCTTTGCGGCGGCGCAAGCGGCTTGCTGGGGGTGGGGGTGGGGGTATGGGACACGGCTTCGTCCTCCGACTCTTCGGATCGCGAGCGAGAGTCTTCCTCCTCAGACGAGCCAGCCGGAGGTGGAGGCGGAGGCGGTGGCCGTGCCGACTTCTTGGTGGCACGCTTTTGGCCCATCGCCGGAGACTCTGATTGAATGTTTGGGAGAGAAGAGAAGAGGAGAGCGGCGGCGCTAGACCTCGCTAGGTTAAATTTGGGGGAAGAAAATCATCCGCGCCTACAAGACCCTTGCTGGGCCAAGTCACAGCCTTCCTCTGCCGGCTCGGTCCAGTTGGCCCATCTTTATTTTTCAACACATGGAAGCCCTCAACATGTTTTTGGGCCAGGCCCATTATTGCAGTTTGGTATCTGTGCTCAGGTTTTTCTATTCCGGTTTTCCTGTTTGGTTACCAAATTAAAAAATGTTCGGATTTCAAAAAATAATAATTCTAAAAAAGCTTAGATTTTAGATTTTTTTGAAAAATGGTCATAATACTTTTTATGAGTTTTGAAAAATATTCAGATTAAAAAAGAGCAATTTTAAAAGGTCAAAATTAAAAAAAATCGGATTTAATTAATTATATTTTGAAAACGTAAAAAGCGTTAACGCACGTTAGGGTTTATAGCGCACCGTGCGACCAGTCGGAATGAGTCGGCTCTCTCATTTGCTCCCATCCACCCTAGTTCTTCCTCGACCGGAGATGGAGGCGGCGAGTCCGGCACACGGCAGCGCTGGTGGCGGCGCCGGTGGCGGCGATGGTGGCGGTGTTGGTGGTAGAGGGCACTCTGAAGCTAGTGGTACTGCTGGAGATGGAGAGCCAGCCGTCTTCGGCGACGGCTTGGATGAGCTACGGTCGACTGGGCCATCTTCGGCGACGTAGAGGCTCACCCAGATGTGGGAGGCGAACCCGCAGACGAGCGCCCGGTGGACAAGCGGCCTAGGAGGAGTTGAGTAAGTACTTCTCCCCTTTCTCCGTCGCCTCTCTCGATTGGTAATCCGTAGGGCAATAGTTCTCATGAAATTAGGGTTAGGGCTTATGGATTTGAACTGAATATGCTTGTTTAATTTTCTCTGTAGTTTGGACCCAGAAGCCTGGGACATCAGGATTAATTTTGATGGAATGGATAATCTCGAGAGGTCAATTGGTCGTGATGATATTACTTACATAAATATCATTGCAATGATTGAAACCCGAGGATATCGATTTGGTGATTCAGTATACTGCATAATGGGTGGGGAAATGCATTTGGTTGAGAAAAATCAAAAAATCTATAAACTTTTACTGCATTTCGATGAGACACAAGTCTTAGACTTGACTGTCAAGAGGGGTAGACATGTAGTGTCTAAGGAAAATAAAAGTGGTGAACATGTGAATGGATCGTAGCGAACAAGAGGGGGGGGTGAATGGACGCTACGTCAAGTTTTAATCTTTTTCAATTTTAGCGGTGTGGAAGGTAAAGGTGATTGCTTTAGTGGTGTCGGTGTTCCTACAATGATCCTAGAACAAGTGCAACAAGCAAAGGAACAAGCAAGATAGTAAGAGTATGGAGCGGGACAACCGGATGGCGCGGAGACGAGGCGAGGTTTGTTTCCCGCAGTTCCTCTCACAAAAGAGAGTACATCTGCGTTGAGGAGGTGCTAGCCTCACACAAGAGACTAGGCGGCCACACCACGAAGGAAGGCCTCACCTTCTTTCTCAAAAGAGCTCCACAAAGGGGCTCTCCCTTCTCCACTAAGACACCGATCGAGGCGGTGATTCCTTCACAAGGTTGGGGCGAGCTCCACACCACAAGGAGGCTCCCAACAACCTATGGGGCTAGCACAACACCAAGCTAGCCTCCATAGGTGCACTTCCTCCAAGATCCCACCATAGGAACCCTAACACCAAGATCCACTAAGGAGTAGCAAGTATTGGTGAAATCTCTCTTGGTAGAACTATAGATCGGGGTCTCCTCCACCACTCCTCAAAATTTGGGCAAGATTGGTTGGATGATTGGGGAGATTCTCAAGGTTTAAGCTCAGCAACAATGGAGGAGAGAGAGAGAGAGAGAGAGAGAGAGAGAGAGAGAGAGAGAGAGAGAGAGAGAGAGAGGAGAGATAAAAACGAGTTGGGGAAGAAGGGCCCCTTAAATAGGCTCTTCCAAATCCAACCGTTATGTCCAGTTTTTGCCTAAGCGGTACTACCGCTTTGGGTAAGCGGTACTACCGCTCTGATTTCGAAATCCCACAAATCTTGTCCACGTGGACACAGAGCGGTACTACCGCTCGCGGTACCGCTCGAGGTACCGCGATGGGGTCCAAACCTTACTGGATCCAAAGCGGTACCACAGCGGTACCGAAGCGGTACTGCCGTAACTAGTTACGGTACCATGGGCGGTACTACTGCTCGCAAGCGGTACTACCGCTCCGGGTACCGCAGAGGTACCGTAACTCGTATTGTGGGTCAAATCCAGCGCAGAACTACAGAGCGGTACCGTGGGCGATACTAGTAAGGGTAGCGGTACTACCGCTACTAGTACCGGTAGTACCGGTCTGACAAAAACTGGTTTTCTCCCCTTTTTCTCTCCAGCCATGTCACCTCGCGATACACACACAAAACCAGAAAACCTATAAGCTACGCTTCAGTCCTCCGATCTTGACGTGTCCAGCGAGGTCACCGTGCACTTGCAAATCTAACAATGATACTCAAAGCACACGGTGAGATTACTCAAGTCTTGTCATCAAACACACAAAACCCGGAGTTTAGACTTTGCTCTTTCAATCTCCCCCTTTTTGGTGTTTGATGACAACACAAGACTTTGCAAAAGCATATGATATTATGATGAGATTCTTAGATTTGCAAAAGCTCGACGGAGCTCCCCCTAAACATGTGCATATTTTGAATATGTATTTGAATACAAATACACACGTCCTAGAGGCATAACTCCCCCTAGATTTTACAAACCAAGCACATATGCAACAAGGATACAAGATCATGTTCAAATAACATATGCGCAATATGGAGGCAACACAAGATCATGCAAGGAGTTTTGGGTGAAGTTATCATACCTTTGCCCTGAGAATACCCAAACTCACCGTAAGATGCCTCCATAGAGTTGATGTAGCCACAAGAAAAGATAAACAACGAGAATCAAAAGGCTACAAACAACGAAGGTCCCCATGCAAAAAACCCATCTGAATAAGAACTTCTCCCCCTTTGGCATCGGAACACCAAAAAGGAGGGTAAGGAAACTATAAGGATGGTAAGAGAGAACATACAACCAAGCTTGCAAAAATCAAAGGGAAACAAAGCTTGAATGAGACTCTCCAAAAAAAAACATGGAGAGAAAGATAACAAGGAAAAGGAAGGACAAAAAGAAAGTCACAAAGAAACACAAAGAACCGAAAAACTCCTCAAGGAGGAGGTTGGTGGCCGAAGCCTCCGTGTAAGAGTATAGTAGTGTGCGGTCGCGTAGATGTATCTAGGACTCACGACTACAACTCAACATGAAGCTCATTAGTCACTTATTTGACAAATAGGATATGTTTTGGATTTCTTTACGCATTATGGGGGGAGGGATAGCTCAATAAGTTTAAACCGCACTCCCCCTATGTCCATGTGTGCCTTTCATCTAGATATATAGTTTGAGAGTGGTATGTGCGCACGACGGTCAAGCAAAGTTCGATGGATCAATGATATTTAGCTCATGCCTCAACTCAATGAAACGCTTCTCGTCCAAGGGCTTCGTGAAGATGTGCAGAATGCTTTTCTTAACGGTGAGCTGCACGAGGAGGTCTACATGCAGCCACCTCCTGGCTATTCTATTCCCGATGGCATGGTATGTCGTCTCCGGCGCTCTCTCTATGGCCTTAAGCAAGCCCCTCGCGCTCGGTTTCGCGCGTTTCGCCTCTGTGGTGACTTCGCTGGTTTTGTCCCTAGCGCACATGACCCTGCGCTCTTTGTCCACACATCTTCTCGCGGTCGGACTCTTCTTCTTCTTTATGTTGATGACATGATCATCACGGTGACGACCACGAGTATATTGCCTTTGTTAAGGCCCGTCTTCGTGATCGGTTTCTCATGACCGATCTTGGTCCTCTACGCTACTTTCTTGGGCTTGAGGTTTCCTCTACCTCCGATGGCTTCTATATCTCCCGGGAAAAGTATATTCGGGACCTTCTCACTCGTGCTTGCTCTTGGTGATGAGCGCACTTGTCGAGACTCCTATGGAGCTAAATATCCATCTCCGCTCCACCGATGGTGATCCTCTTCCTGACCCGACTCGCTATCGTCACCAGGTTGGGAGCCTGGTCTATCTTGCTGTCACCCGTCCTGACATCTCCTATCCGGTCCACATTCTAAGTCAGTTCATGGCTGCTCCCACTAGTGTCCACTATAGTCATCTTCTTCGTGTCCTCCGCTATCTCCGTGGCACTATCTCCCGTCGCCTTTTCTTTCCTCGCTCCAGCTCCTTACAGCTCCAGACCTACTCAGATGCTACTTGGGCTAGCGATCCGGAGGATCGTAAGTCTCTTTCGCCTACTCGTGTCTTTCTTGGTACCTCCCTCATTGCTTGGAAGACCAAGAAGCGAGGTTGCGATCTCTCGTTCGAGTGTCGAGGCTGAGTTGCGAGCGATGGCTCTCTTGACGGCTGAGGTGACTTGGTTACGCCGGTTACTTGCGGATTTCGGTGTTTCGCGATGCCCCGACTCCTCTCTTATCGGACAGTACTGGAGCCATCAGCATTGCGCGTGACCCGGTGAAGCATGAGCTCACCAAACACATAGGTGTTGATGCCTTCTACGTGCGTCATGCTGTGCAGGAACAGGTTGTGGCCCCTCATTATGTGCCTTCCGAGCTACAGCTTGCTGACTTCTTCACCAAGGCCCAGACCAGAGCACAACATGGGTTCTTTCTCTCCAAGCTCAGTGTTGTTGATCCACCATGAGTTTGAGGGGGGGTGTTAGTGGTGTATAGTCCCCTGTAGTCCCCTATACTGTATATTCCCATAGTGTGAGGGGTTTCCCTGCATATTGTACCCTTGTACATGTATGCGGCCTTTGGCCCACTGTGAATACTAGTTGCTCATTCTCAACATGCCTTACTTCCACAGCTCAAATATCTGAGGATGGGAGTCTGCTCCTCCTTGCAGATATGCTCAGTACGCATTTGTGTGTGCATGTGGTGGCATGAGCGGGATGTGCATATGTACTGAGTGTCCATGTACTTGAAACAGTTATAACATGCATGGCAAATTACATAGTACTTGTGGACAACTTAAATTAGGTGAATATATACTAAAGTAATCCTCAGAAAATAGCAAAAAATGTTGTTCATCTACAGATATATAATTCACTGCTACGTAATTCTGTTAGCTGAACTCACAATTTGTTTGTAATAGTAGAGCAGCAGATACATTCCTAGAAGCAATAACACAACTGCAATAAAGAAAGAGGCACCCCTCTTCCGAGCAAAAACATTACCTGTGCAAAAGAAACCAATACATTAACAAGAATAAACTTCACGTAAAAATCTTAAAACAAAAACCAAGTAGCAGTTTTCTAAATAAATAGCAAGATGAATAAAAATTCTGTAATATAATGTTTGATTAGCATGGTACGGGAACCAGAAGATCAAAACTTCTATAGTATTATTAGGAGTCACAACAAACCTCATCCAACTCTTCCAGCTTTGCTTTCTAAGGCAGTGCAAGAAGACTAACAATATTTGCATATTTGTCTGTCACTCTTGCTGTTCCAGTTGCCTCTCCTTCTGAGCAATCAAAGCCATAAGGCTGTCTAGCTCTATAACATTCTTTAGTACTCTCTCCATTCACTAATGTAAGACCTTTTACCTCTTTTCGTAAATGCATGTATCTAGACGTGTTTTAGTCTGCTCAATCATTTTGGTCTGTATATAGTCCACTTTGAAATATCTATGAGGTCTTACATTAGTGAACAGAGGAAGCAACTTATTTGTGTGTCTAAAAAAGAGCATCAACAAGGAGTTTAAGAATTACAATGGGTATGTTGATAAGGGAAAATAGAGTGTTAGCTAATGCAAAAGCCAGAAAATAAATGGAAATACCAAGTATCTTTGCTCAGAACAGTGCATATAGCCATTAGCCATATACTCTAATGAGCATTAACTAAAGAAGCTCATATCTGCAACTATTACAAGTGCAAGCAGCACATGTGGAGTGACTAACCTGTTGCACGACATGTCGATATTTGATCAATCGGAGAAGCTGTTTGCTAGGCCGACATTTTCTTCAAGACCTATGTTATAAGTACAAAAACAAAAATGTGTGGTTCTTCTCTGTAATGTTAGTTTCAGATAACCAATAATTAATAGAAATAACGTGATTAACTGCTTGAATGTGTACCATGAGAATCATAGTCATAATCAGGGTAGATAGCAATCAGAACAAACAGAAAAGTAATGCACACTTATACTATTTCAAAAGCATGATACCTGAAATGTTTAATGTACCACACAAGTAGAATAAATATAACTATCTGAACATGGTTGTATCAAATATTTGCAGATGTACCACGAAGCATAGGAAAAAACACGCATCAGAAGCACTTGATCTATTGACAAATGACAATTGCCCCAAACAAACTAAAACCTTGGGACCTACACAACACTCAGAGAACATTATAAACATTCCCTATTATCAGGAAACATGTTGTTTTGCCATAGAGCGTGATACTAAACGCACCATCAAATTAATGGAGAAATGTGTGGTTGTTTCAATTAACAGTCAGAGTGTAATGCTTTATCACGCTAAACTGGCTTTGATTTTGACCCATTAGAGAAAAAACATTCTTACACCACCAAAATTGCCACAATGTGCACTTCGAGCATGCTCTCATCACACAAATTACATTCTTACACCATCAAGATGCCAGACTATGAATGTCTAGCATATGCTGCTCTTATCGACACAAAACATTCTTATACTGCCAGACGACACAATTTGCAGTTCCAGCATTCTGTCGTTCAGCGCCGATTTCAGGTGATAATCCATACTGTTCAGGTAACATCATCCCAACAATCCCATCAGTCGACCAGCTCCGTAATCGCCTTGCTCACCTCCTTGGTCAGGTCGGTGCGGCGCAGCTCCACCTTCATCTGCGCCACTCTCTGCTTCTTGATCTTCTCGTCCATTGCACGCGCCTTGCCATCGTCCATCTTCCCGAACACCCTCTTGAACATGCCTGGGTGTGCCGCCTCCAGCTTCTTCACCTCCTCTGCTAGGTACGGGTACAGCTCACACATCTCATCAAAGCCCTTCAGTTCACGGCCACTCGCTGCTTCCGCGGCAGCAGCAGCAGCAGCAGCAGGGGCAGTCTTGTCGCCGCCCCAGACCATCTTGGAGAGGTCCAACAGTCGGCGGTCGTGCTCTTTGCTCGGGAGCTCACCCCTGCTGCTGAGAACGACATACCGTTTCTTCAGGGTTTGGAGCTTGGACTGGAGCTCCTTGCTGCCGTAGGCGCGGTTGTCCAGCTTTCCAGCGAGGGCGCCGATGAGAGCGTCGGGCTGCGGCAGCGCGCCGTGCTGCTTTTGGTGCGCGGCGAGGGCCTCGAGGATCCGGACCTCGTCGTCCGTGGACCAGATGCGGTGGAAGGCCAGGCGCGCCTTCTTGGCCGACGGCGGCTTGATGGCATCCGCCTGTCGCTTCGGAGCCTGCTTCGGCGGCGGCGGCGGCGCCTCCTCGTCGTCGGACTCGGACGACTCGCCGTCTTCGTCGGAGGCGTCCGATTCCTTGCTCTGCTGCGGCGGCGGAGGTTGGTTCTTGGGAGCGGAGGGGGCGGCTAGGTGGGCGGGCTCCTCCTCCTCCTCATCCTCATCCCCCTCTTCCTCGTCGCCAGAGCTCTCGGAGTCCTGGCCCTTTTGCGGCGGCGCAGGCAGATTTTTGGGAGCCTCCTCCTCCTCCTCTTCCTCATCCCCCTCTTCCTCCTCGTCAGAGCTATCGGACTCCTCGGCCCTTTGCGGCGGCGCAAGCGGCTTGCTGGGGGTGGGGGTACGGGCCACGGCTTCGTCCTCCGACTCTTCGGATCGCGAGCGAGAGTCTTCCTCCTCAGAGGAGCCAGCCGGAGGTGGAGGCGGAGGCGGCGGCCGTGCCGACTTCTTGGTGGCACGCTTTTGGCCCATCGCCGGAGACTCTGATTGAATGTTTGGGAGAGAAGAGAAGAGGAGAGCGGCGGCGCTAGACCTCGCTAGGTTAAATTTGGGGGAAGAAAATCATCCGCGCCTACAAGACCCTTGCTGGGCCAAGTTGGCTCGGTCCAGTTGGCCCGTCTTCATTTTTCAAGAAATGCAAGCTCTCAACATGTTTTTGGACCAGGCCCATTATTGCAGTTTGGTATCTGTGTTCAGGTTTTCCTATTCCGGTTTTCCTGTATCTGTGAGGTTTTTTTGTTTGGTTTTTGTTTTCCCATCCAGTTTTCTGCTTTTCTTCGTTTTCTTTCTTATTATTTTTTATTAAAAAAATGAGATTTGGAAATGGTTAAATTTTTAAAAAATCAAATTATAAAAATGTTTGGATTTTAAAAAATAATCTAAAAAAGCTTAGATTTTAGGGTTTTTTTTAAAAATGGTCATAATACTTTTTTATGATTTTTGATAAAATTCAGAATAAAAAATAACAATTTTAAACCGTCAAAATTAAAAAACGGATTTAACTAATTAGATTTTGAAAACGTAAAAAGCAAAACAGAAAAGAAAAAAGAAAGAAAAACAAACGAAAAACAAAAGAAAAAAAAGGCAAGGGAGATTGTGCCATGCATCGCCAACACTACTGCCAATTCAGGCGCAGAAATCTCAACAATTAGCTCGCTGCAAGCAGCCAAGTAATCAGCTCTGTGGTTCCTGATTACGACACCAACTCCCATCCCACAGAGAAAATTACAAAAAACCACCACATTTCAGGCAGTAGTTTCAAAAAACCACCACTTTACGATTTTTTTTCAAAAAACCACCACTCTACAGGTAACACGTAACAGATAGCACTGATTCCACTTTGATGCTGGTTTAATCGCCAAACTGATATGTGGGTCCCACTGTCATGCTGACGTGGCAACTGATTAACGCTGAAGAGAGAAGCACCATATATTGGTCATAGTTCTGGACTTATTTGTAAATTTTCTCTTTTTTCCTTTTCCTTATTATTTTCCACCACAATCTCATTGTGCGTTGACCAATTTGCCTGGAGGTCGATGCTCTGTGCGCGTCGGACCGCTGGTTAGAGGCCAGCCCGCACCGCTCTGGCTGGTGCTCGCCTGCTCGGCCGCGCCGTCCTGGTCGGCGATGGAGCTCGTCCCGCCAGCCCCTGGCCAAACCTGTAGGATAACGTTGCATAGAAAACAAAAAATTTCCTACCGCGAACACGCAATCCAAGCCAAGATGCAATCTAGAAGACGGTAGCAACGAGGGGGTATCGAGTCTCACCCTTGAAGAGATTCCAAAGCCTACAAGATGAGGCTCTTGTTGCTGCGGTAGACGTTCACTTGCCGCTTGCAAAGCGCGTAGAAGATCTTGATCACGATCGGTTCCGGCGCCACGAACGGGCAGCACCTCCGTACTCGGTCACACGTTCGGTTGTTGATGAAGACGACGTCCACCTCCCGTTCCGGCGGGCGGCGGAAGTAGTAGCTCCTCTTGAATCCGGCGAGCACGACGGCGTGGTGTCGGTGGCGGTGGAGAACTCCGGCGGAGCTTCGCTAAAGCACGCGGGAGCTATGGAGGAGAGGGGGCGGCTAGGGTTTGGGAGGGGGTGGCCGGCCACTTGATACGTCCAAAACGTATCTACTTTCCCGAACACTTTTGCTATTGTTTTGCCTCTAATTTGTGTATTTTGGATGCAACTAACACGGACTAACGCTGTTTTCAGTGAAGCTGATACAGTGTCTCGTTTTTGTGCGGAAATCCAACTTTCGGGAAAAACCTCGGGATTTTGACGAAAGGGCCTATTTTCCCAGAATACTGACGGAGCCAGAAGGACAAGTAAGGTGGAGGCCCGAGGGCCCCACACCATAGGGCGGCGCGGCCCAGGGGGGGCCCGCGCTGTTGGAGATATGCCCAAGAGGCAATAATAAAAGTGGTTATTATATATCTTTATGTTTATGATAAATGTTTATATACCATGCTATAATTGTATTAACCGAAACATTGATACATGTGTGATATGTAAACAACAAAGAGTCCCTAGTATGCCTCTTAACTAGCTTGTTGATTAATGGATGATTAGTTTCATAATCATGAACATTGGATGTTATTAATAACAAGGTTATATCATTGTATGAATGATAT